>NC_143034.1:15557500-15635000 GCF_057628025.1 Oncorhynchus mykiss | reverse complement strand
CGGACCAAATCTGAACCAATCAAAGACATCTGTGTTTGGTTGAGATTTTGCCCGGTCTGGACCAGCTTCCATTTGGCCCAAACAAAGATGTCTATGAATCACCTCTTTTCATCTTTCATTTAGAACCTAAAGTAACTTCAACACCTGGAAAAATAATTATTTTAAAACCACGACCTAGAGAACTAAGCACGCTGAAAATAAACAGAACTTCTGCAGAGTTGCACACACTGTGGTCCAACCAACAGCTCCACACAGAGAGCCAGAAGAGCTTTATTTCCTCCTTCCTGACTGCTGATGTGCTCTTAAAGTGGCAGCGCACGGTGAAGGCTCTGTGCAGGATTTCACCACAACATTAAACTATATATGTATAACAGGCTACATTAGACTATATATGGATAACAGGCTACATTATACATGTATAACAGGCTACATTAGACTATATAAGGATAACAGGCTACATTAGACTATATATGGATAACAGGCTACATTAGACTATATATGGATAACAGGCTACATTAGACTATATATGGATAACAGGCTACATTAGACTATATAAGGATAACAGGCTACATTAGACTATATAAGGATAACAGGCTACATTAGACTATATATGGATAACAGGCTACATTAGACTATATATGGATAACAGGCTACATTAGACTATATAAGGATAACAGGCTACATTAGACTATATATGGATAACAGGCTACATTAGACTATATATGGATAACAGGCTACATTAGACTATATAAGGATAACAGGCTACATTAGACTATATAAGGATAACAGGCTACATTAGACTATATATGGATAACAGGCTACATTCGACTATATATGGATAACAGGCTACATTAGACTATATATGGATAACAGGCTACATCAGACTATATATGGATAACACGCTACATTAGACTATATATGGATAACAGGCTACATTAGACTATATATGGATAACAGGCTACATTAGACTATACAGTATATGGACAGCAGCAGTCAATACAGCAGACTATGGTGATGATGATACTGATTCCTCTGCTAACTAATGCTACTACCAGTACTGTACACAAGGGTCAACAGTGTAACATAATATGAAAGTGGCATGGTGTACTACTACAGACATCAGTGTTTGTGTGCTTCTATGTGACTTAGTCAAGTAGCCAGTGTTGTGTTTCACCATTCTATCTGATGTAATGTCAGTTTGTAATGTTGTTATTAGCCCAACATTATTGAGGACATTATTATTAGGATGGTGCAGTAACGTTGAGATGCCAGTAGGAGGAGCTCTAGTCTAGAACACTGGAACCTTCAGTACCACACTGATACAGCTGATGAGGAGAGTAAATTGAATGTGTTTGTAGAATAGAATGAATGACATCATGGAACTGACCAAATGTGAATGGAACTTTGACCTGTTCCATGTAGAAATCAGAGGGACAAGGCAACACATTCTAATATATTATAAATATTCCATATAGAATAGTCAACATATTGTTAACATGTTTCTGTATTTAAATAAAAGTGGAAATGGGGGACATTTTGTCCATTATAGAAATGTAGGGCCCATTTTAATACAGTAACCTCCCTTCTCTGACATGATGTTCTAGTCGTCATGCATGTTAATGTCTTAAAGAGGAAGAAAGGACTGTTCTGCATCAGCTACTTGTGTTCTGACTACATAAATATGTATCAACCACAGAACTGACACTTACTAGCAGTTCCCACTCACTACCAGTCAGTTAACTCACTGTACAAGACCTCTCCCCTTCACTTCACTCTATAACTACTCTTGAGATCTTGAAATATAGTTTTGGGTTATTTGTTTTTAGTAATAAGTCATATACTTGAGGGTAATGTATCATTTTACTTGTTGTTATGTTATGAGATGTGTTTTGGTTGTTACATCAGGGCCAGTATTCATAAAGTGTCTCAGTGTAGGAGTGTTGATCTACATAGAGATGAGATGATTAACCAGGGTAAAAAAAGACATGCAAAATAACAATTTAACACTGCAGTATGTGTGTGTGTGTTTTGTGTGTGTGTGTGTGTGTGTGTGTGTGTGTGTGTGTGTGTGTGTGTGTGTGTGTGTGTGTGCGTGTGTGTGTGTGTGTGCGGGGGATTTGTACACTGCTAGACATGACCACCTTGTTAACCTGATAGCCAGCCAGGTGAGACAAGTATTCTCACCAACAGCACACATGCATAAACATTCTTGTGCAAAGGGACACCTTGTTAGCGCTGGAGAAGATGGCTGCCGTTTTATGGGATCTTAAAAACTTATTTGGGATAGGGGGCAGTATTCGGAAATTTTAATGAATGAGGTGCCCAAAGTAAACTGCCTGTTACTCAGGCCCAGAAACTAGCATATGCATATAGAGTGGGGAGAATCATTATTTGATACACTGCTGATTTTGCAGGTTTTCCTACTTACAACGCATGTAGAGGTCTGTAATTTTTATCATAGGTACACTTCAACTGTGAGAGACGGAATCTAAAACAAAAAAACAGAAAATCACATTGTATGATTTATAAGTAATTCATTTGCATTTTATTGCATGACATAAGTATTTGATCACCTACAAACCAGTAAGAATTCCGGCTCTCACAGACCTGTTAGTTTTTCTTTAAGAAGCCCTCCTGTTCTCCACTCATTACCTGTATTAACTGCACCTGTTTGAACTCAATCAAACAGACTCCAACCGCTCCACAATGGCCAAGACCAGAGAGTCTTGTGGTGGTGAGTTGTGTTTAGGAGTAGTATTAACATGAGACACAGAGATGGTGGGTTGTGTTTAGGAGTAGTATTAACATGAGACACAGTGATGGTGGGTTGTGTTTAGGAGTAGTATTAACATGAGACACAGTGATGGTGGGTTGCGTTTAGGAGTAGTATTAACATGAGACCACCTGGAAAAATGGCTACCTCAGTATTTTACGCAAGATTTTCTGCGGGAGACACCATGTGACCACTACATATGGTCCCTTACGGCCATTCTTCAATGGAAATGCCTAAAAAGACGCCGCAATGTTGTAGACACCTTGGGGAATACGTGAAAAACGTAAGTTCATTCGTAGCTCATTCACAGCCATATAAGGAGTCATTGGTATGAGGCGGTTTCAAAAAATGTGGCACTTCCTGGTTGGATTTTTTTCTTGGTTTCGCCTGTAACATCAGTTCTGTGGCACTCACAGACAATATCTTTGCAGTTTTGGAAACGTCAGAGTGTTTTCTTTCCAAAGCTGTAAATTATATGCATAGTAGAGCACTCTGTAAGTACTCTTGACAATATCTTGAAATATAGTTTTTGGTTATTTGTTTTTAGTCATAAGTCAAATACTTGAGGGTAATGTATCATTTTTTGTGTGTGTGAGAGAGAGAAAAAGAGAGTGAGAGAGTGAAAGTCACTGGCTGTTTAGCCTCACAGCTTGAGGATAGGTGCTATCATTGAACCTGGTGGTCATTCTTTAGGCTGCTGTACAGCTTGATGGACTGTAGAGGATTGAACATTTATCCTTCTATATATGGGGTTCTGAGAATAAAACAACATCAGAACAATCAATGTAGAAATATGTGTTTACAGTTCTACAGATCTGTTCAATAAGTGATTGTTGTTGTTGTTGTTTACAATGATGATGATGACTACTGTATATATTAGGAATTTATTTTTGCATCATGTCAGTTTAAGTAGACAGACGTAGACAGACATGCAACACATCACACACATTACATACATACATAGTGCAGTAGACTTACAGACAGACAGTATTCACATAGACAACCATTTAGCACAATACAACACAACACAATATGAGCCTGGTTCATTTTCAGTAATGAGGCCCTGTACCCCATTTACAGTTTATACTTCAATGTATCAGGTGGAGTTATTCACCAGCTATAGAGTGAGTTGTTGTTTATGTTTCTAAGACTGCAGGGTGGGAGATGCAACAATGGCCTTGAGAACAGCAGGAAGTGTGTTGGTGGTCTTTCTCTGGTCTGTGACAGGTATGGTCTCATTCATAACTTATATGGTTGTCAATCTACAGACATGTGTATTACATTTGCTTGTGTTCTGTTAGGCATCTCCACTTCACTTTAAATAGTTATGTTTTACACCTCACTGAGTGATGATTATCTGTGGTTTCCAATATGGCAACAAAGTGTGGACAAACCCTACCTTCAGTGTGAGCCAGAATACCTTGTCCTAATTCTGATACCATTGTGATGTCTAACTGTGTTTCAGTGGTACTGGGTCAGAATGGCTGGAGTGTTACATACACCACTCAGAGTATCTGTACCTTGAAGGGGTCATCAGTGGATCTGTTCTGCTCTTACACATATCCCAGAGGTACAGTCACAACAACACTCTGGTTCAATAAAAGGGAGGCTGGTAAAGAACCTAAAGATCTAGGTCAGGACCCAGAGTATGCAGGTCGTCTGGAGTATCATGGAGATAAGAAGAAAGACTGTACCCTGAGAATCACAGACCTGAGAGAGAGAGACTCAGCTACATACAGGTTCAGATTATTAACAGATCAGGACGGAGGGAAATATTCTGGAAGTCCTGGAGTCACTCTGTCTGTTACAGGTACAGTAACATGCTTTATACTGCTAGTCTGTTCAATTAATATCTACTGTCCATTTAGGTCTAGAAATTGGATTTGTATACATGAAACAGATTTGAGAATTAAATGAGTTTGAGAATGTCTTGCATCATGTGATTAAACAAGACAATAAGTGATTCAGGGTTTAATGCTGTGATCTATTCCAGCTCTGCAGGTGAAGATAACTTCTAAAACTTTGCAAAATTGGGTGACACTGACCTGTAGCACCACCTGTACTCTGACTGACAACCCCACCTACATCTGGTACAAGAACGGACACAAAGTAAAGGAGGACACCTCCAGCCTGTACTCAGACTACTTTAGTGATGCAGACAGTTACTCCTGTGCTGTAAAAGGCCATGAGGATCTCCACTCTCCTGCAGTGTGTGAGTATGGATTTAACTCAGTTTTTAGTATAACTTTTCAAGTAGAACTTTCTGTCTGCTAAACAGTCCTCACAGTTATCTAACCAGACTGCAACACAATACCAGATGGCATAACTATTCTGGATTACTGCAGCTCATGATTCTACTGTGTAAATGTATAAGTAATGCCCTCTTGTCATTATGTTTCAGGTGTTCAGGGTCAGAGCTGCAACAGAGTGACTTACACCAAGAGGAGAATCTGTGTCTTGAAGGAGTCAACAGTGGACATATCCTGTACTTATGTTAGTTATTATTCCACCACATCAACATTCTGGTTTAGAAGTGATAAGTCGACCCCTGAAGACCTAACCACAGACCCAGGGTATGCAGGTCGTGTGGAGTACACTGGAACATACAGAGGTCCCTTCACCCTGAGAATCACAGATCTGAGAGAGGAGGACTCAGCTGAGTATCGCTTCACTTTTAAAACAGACAACTTTGAATGGGGTCATAGTTTCCCAGGAACAACTCTGTCTGTCACAGGTAATACTACCCTGTATGATACAACTGTAAATCATAATGAATTACAGGAGAAAATATATTAACCATCCTGTTAACACAGAGGTGTATGTGGTTTTATACATATTGTTTCAGGTCTGCAGGTGAAGGTGACTCCTGCTGCAGAGGGACAGAAGACACTGACCTGTATCACCACCTGTACACTGACTGACAACCCCACCTACATCTGGTACAAGAACGGACAACGTCTAGATGAGCCCACTTCCCAACAATACTCTAGTAATACCCTAGTAGTGTTGGGTCATTCTGTGGACAGTTACTCCTGTACTGTAGAACACCATGAGGACCTCCACTCTCCTGCAGTGTGTGAGTGTGAATTAAACAACTATTCTACTTAGAAAGTTTCAATAATTTATTATCAATGAGAAGAGTATTACTGGTTTATCTATCAATATGCATCATTACATAGAAATTACAGACAATGTCATAGATGTTTGCATGTCTATAGTTAGAATGTTCAGTACCTCAGACACTAGTTTAGTAGACACTCAAGTCCTAAGGTATCTCCAAATGTATTACTGTTCATGTTTTGTGTAAATGATAGGTTTAGATAGTCCTCTGAGTTTAGATATGATTTATTTTTTACATGACGTCATTTGAGGTAGTATACTACAGTCCTGACCCTCTGACATATTCTGCTTTACTAGATGCTCCAAGGAACCCCTCAGTGTCAGTCACTCCCTCCGGTGAAATAGTGGAGGGCAGTTCAGTGACTCTGACCTGCAGCAGTGATGCCAACCCACCTGTGGACAAATACACCTGGTACAAGAAGAACGTAACCTCACCAAAAGCATCAGGACAGAGTTACAGCATCACTAACATCAGCTCTGAGGACAGAGGAGAATATTACTGTGAGGCCCAGAATAGAAGAGGATCTATGAACTCTACAGCTCAGATGATCATTGTAGCAGGTAAAGTTACATCTTCAAAACTTCAATACAAAATGATGTTCAATAAGAAATGATGTTTCAAGGTGATCTTCTTCTAGTTTGCCTCATTACACTTTGGTTTATAACTATACACAGGCTTCTATATACAAGTATTACATTAATGTCCTGTATTGCTGTATATTCATTTTCACTTCATAATAACATATCCTCATGTCATCCATTTCATCTATTAGGGAAACAGACCTCAGTTGTGACTGCAGCTGTAGGAATCATAGTGGTTGTTCCAGTTCTCATCCTCTGTCTCTCTGGACTCATGTGGTTCAGGTGAGTAAAGAAGGAAAACTGATATTTGTATTATTCTTTCACCTTAGCACTCTGATTTGTTGCTAACTTAATTCATTCATAAATGTATTTATTGGCCCAACGCCCTTAACTGCTAAACTGTATTAGTAACACATCAACTTCCACTAGAGGTCAGTAGAGAGCAGAACTCACTCTGTCCATCTTTACAGGAGATTCACAGGAGGAAGTGATGCGACAACAGACACACAGGTGATTATATCGGTTATCAGTTACACCAGGCCCCCCCCCCCCCCCGTGTAGTGTTAGGGCACAAAACAAAACGTGCACCCAGAGGGAGCCCCAGCTCCGAGTTTGGGAAACCCTGAGTTACAACTAATTTACTGTGTCACTACAGTCTATTTCATACTATTTTCATTGTTCTCTCTCTCTCTCTCTCTCTCTCTCTCTCTCTTTTTTTTTCTCTCGCTCTCTCTCTCTCTTTCTCTCTCTCTCTCTCTCTCTCTCTCTCTCTCTCTCTCTCTCTCTCTCTACAGAGTGTCCGTCCTGACTGTAACAGTGACACGTACACAGGTCTGAACATGAGGACCATGTCCCCTGACTATGACACTCTGGCAGTAAGTCTCTCATAATACATTTTGATTGTTTGTGAGTGTGTTTGTGTTTTATACAGTACTTGAATGTGTTTAGAGAAAATGATGGAAAGTTGTGTTTCAAAGAACACATGCATTTCCTCTCTCTCCCCCTCTCCTACTCTCTCTATATCTTTCCCTCTCTATATATATCTTTCCCTCTCTCTTTCTCACTCTCTCTCTCTTCCTCTCCACAGAGTGTCAATCCTGACCCTAACAGTGACCCCAACAGTGACATGTACACACCTCTGAACATGAAGACCAGGTCACCAGAGTATGACACCCTGGCAGTAGTGTGTTTGTGTGTGTGTGTGTGTGTGTGTCCATAAACATTTTAGTGGGAGTGTAAATTGCTAACTCAGTATATTCTTTCAGAATGTGAGGGGACCCTCCCACTTAAGAGAACCACCACAGATCCTGGACTGAAGAGAACCACCACAGATCCTGGACTGAAGAGAATCACCACATAAGCTGGACTGAAGAGAACCACCACAGATCCTGGACTGAAGAGCTACGGTTCCAATCCAAAGCCAGGCCTCACTCCTCTATTCTCTTGCAACCATATCTAGATGGTTTTCCAGACCATGAACTTTAACTTTTGAGTAAATGCTGGAATACAGTGCCTTGCGAAAGTATTCGGCCCCCTTGAACTTTGCGACCTTTTGCCACATTTCAGGCTTCAAACATAAAGATATAAAACTGTATTTTTTTGTGAAGAATCAACAACAAGTGGGACACAATCATGAAGTGGAACGACATTTATTGGATATTTCAAACTTTTTTAACAAATCAAAAACTGAAAAATTGGGCGTGCAAAATTATTCAGCCCCCTTAAGTTAATACTTTGTAGCACCACCTTTTGCTGCGATTACAGCTGTAAGTCACTTGGGGTATGTCTCTATCAGTTTTGCACATCGAGAGACTGAAATTTTTTCCCATTCCTCCTTGCAAAACAGCTCGAGCTCAGTGAGGTTGGATGGAGAGCATTTGTGAACAGCAGTTTTCAGTTCTTTCCACAGATTCTCGATTGGATTCAGGTCTGGACTTGGCCATTCTAACACCTGGATATGTTTATTTTTGAACCATTCCATTGTAGATTTTGCTTTATGTTTTGGATCATTGTCTTGTTGGAAGACAAATCTCCGTCCCAGTCTCAGGTCTTTTGCAGACTCCATCAGGTTTTCTTCCAGAATAGTCCTGTATTTGGCTCCATCCATCTTCCCATCAATTTTAACCATCTTCCCTGTCCCTGCTGAAGAAAAGCAGGACCAAACCATGATGCTGCCACCACCATGTTAGACAGTGGGGATGGTGTGTTCAGCTGTGTTGCTTTTACGCCAAACATAACGTCTTGCATTGTTGCCAAAAAGTTCAATTTTGGTTTCATCTGACCAGAGCACCTTCTTCCACATGTTTGGTGTGTCTCCCAGGTGGCTTGTGGCAAACTTTAAACAACACTTTTTATGGATATCTTTAAGAAATGGCTTTCTTCTTGCCACTCTTCCATAAAGGCCATATTTGTGCAATATACGACTGATTGTTGTCCTATGGACAGAGTCTCCCACCTCAGCTGTAGATCTCTGCAGTTCATCCAGAGTGATCATGGGCCTCTTGGCTGCATCTCTGATCAGTCTTCTCCTTGTATGAGCTGAAAGTTTAGAGGGACGGCCAGGTCTTGGTAGATTTGCAGTGGTCTGATACTCCTTCCATTTCAATATTATTGCTTGCACAGTGCTCCTTGGGATGTTTAAAGCTTGGGAAATCTTTTTGTATCCAAATCCGGCTTTAAACTTCTTCACAACAGTATCTCGGACCTGCCTGGTGTGTTCCTTGTTCTTCATGATGCTCTCTGCGCTTTTAACGGACCTCTGAGACAATCACAGTGCAGGTGCATTTATACGGAGACTTGATTACACACAGGTGGATTGTATTTATCATCATTAGTCATTTAGGTCAACATTGGATCATTCAGAGATCCTCACTGAACTTCTGGAGAGAGTTTGCTGCACTGAAAGTAAAGGGGCTGAATAATTTTGCACGCCCAATTCTTCAGTTTTTGATTTGTTAAAAAAGTTTGAAATATCCAATAAATGTCGTTCCACTTCATGATTGTGTCCCACTTGTTGTTGATTCTTCACAAAAAAATACAGTTTTATATCTTTATGTTTGAAGCCTGAAATGTGGCAAAAGGTCGCAAAGTTCAAGGGGGCCGAATACTTTCGCAAGGCACTGTATATTTGTTATTTTCTTATTATGATAATTATGTATATTGATGATAAATGGGATGGGTTATGCTTCTGCTTTTTTTCAATGGGATTTTCCCATTTCCATATTTTTTCTTGTGTACCAATCTGTTTCCTATCTATAGTTTAAGATTATATTCCTGATATTTTTCTATGGAATTTTGCAAATAGGGATTTATAACATCAATAGTCTTACTTTCCTCTGCAACTAATATGGATCATATTGACAACAGCTTTTTAATATTTTTTGCTTTTGGGTTAAGATTCTCCTGATGTGTTTAATGATGATTTACTTTGTATTGCTGTCAGACATTATTCCACATTATTTCTTTTATATTTTATAATAATATATATATATATATTAAATGTAATCAGTTCATTACATACATTTAAACATTTGCTGTTTTTTACATTTTATATTAATTATAATTGTATATTACATAATGCTATATTGTTCAGTGTCATGATATCACGTGTTTTGTCGTCACATTTTTCATTATTACCTATTTTATATACGTTAAATACGTGTTTACCGTTTCAGTTTTTACAGTTTAGTGTCAATACATTAGAAGCATCATGTTGTAAATAAGATCAACATTTAAGACAATAAATACTCTGATTATTTGATCAACTAACAATACATTGATTCATACATACATAAACTGTCCTATCCATGACTACAACCCACCCTTATCAGCAGGACGAATAAGTACTGACGTATCGGATTGTAAATCAAGCAAAGCTTGTTTTTCATCCTCAGGTAAATTATGGAAAGATTTGGACCCATGTTTATTCTTAAGGAGATGTCCAACATCATTTTCCATAACTCTGCAATATGTCTCGATAGAGTGATTGCGATTGGCTGGAGGTATAAAATAACTCTGGCTTCTAAAAGGAGTCGGAGTATGTGCAGGAGAGCAACCTACTGGTTCAATAGAAGTGTCAGAATTAGGGGAGCTAAAGTATTCCCTTAAACAGATGTTTTTCTAAAACACTTTAACATGTCTACATCAAAACATCCAAATCGTTGCACTGAGTTGTAGGCACAAAAGATAACCCTTTATTAAGCAAAGAGACATGAGCTCAATATCTTGGAATAATAATAATACATTGATTCATAACTATTTCCACTCAGCTGTTATTTCTGCCTATTAGACACATGATCACATCACTTGTTTTATCATCACATGTTCATTATTACCTATTTTAGATACTTTGCAGTTTTTATAGTGTGGTTTGAGTGTCAATACAATATAAGCATCATGTTGTAAATAAGATCAAAACGATTAATACATCATCTCATAACTATTTCCACTCTGCTCTTGTTTCTTGTATTTCTGCCTATTAACCACATGATGGGACCATTGAACCACATAACCATGAGAGGCTCGGCCAGTGTTTCCTAAACTCAGTCCTGGGGACCCCAAGGTGTGAACGTTTTGGTTTTTGCCCAAGCACTACACAGCTGATTCAAATAATCACATCTTACTGTCGAGTTGATTACTCAAACACAGAGGCAGTGCTGCTTAGTTGTCTTATTAACCTCAGAAATATGATTTATATTTACTGAAATGACTCTTGTTTATCCCTTTGTGTGCTTCTCCAGTGAAGGGTATTCAGCTGTAGAAGCACGGCCAGTATTTCTTTTCACTTAAACAGCTGTTTTCCAATGAATGTCTATTGTAGCCTCAACAGCACTTTGTAAGTTAGCACCATGGTGTAACCGGAGGACAGCTAGTTTTCGTCCTCCAATGGGTACAATGACTTCAATACAAAACCAATGTAGAACTCTGATACTCTCTATGTTCTCTACTGTAAATGTTCGGAGATAGAGAGTATCAAGAGTTCTACATTCTAAATCATTTTGCACGCCCAATTTTTCAGTTTTTGATTTGTTAAAAAAATTTGAAATATCCAATAAATGTCGTTCCACTTCATGATTGTGTCCCACTTGGTATTGGTTCTTCACAAAAAAATACAGTTTTATATCTTTATGTTTGAAGTCTGAAATGTGGCAAAAGGTCGCAAAGTTCAAGGGGGCCGAATACTTTCGCAAGGCACTGTACATACTGTACATCTAATATTGATTTATTGTGAGGTTTAGCTACGTTTCACCAAAGATAGTACATCAGAATGACTCTCTGGTTTTACAAATAATGAGTGAACCTTTTCTTGTACTTTTGAGACTAATCTATTGGCTGCATTTTACTTTTGGGACAATGCTTTTGGTTCCATTGTACTTTTGGGACTTTGCTATTGGTTCCATTCTAAATACTTTGGCTGCTGCTGCTGTTTGTCCTGCTGTCCACAGGCTGGTTATCAGGTACCAAGACCACTCGATGGAGAGAACCCTCCCTTTCCTCAGAGGACAAACCATACACTCTGTCCCCACCCAGGAAGGGGAGAGACCTTTGGCTTGTAGCAGATTATTTAACAGGTGGCAGACAATGTGAGAAGGCTTGTGAACTATATTGTCATTGTATCTGAGAGGAGGAGGGACATTTATGATGAAATGTGAGGTATATAAACCAATGTACATGGTATTATGACCAGAGCTCTCGAGAATAAACGCTATTGGTTAATGTTGATGACTGGTCTCTGTCTATTTTATGTAAAGAAGAACCCTACAAATTCTTATAAAACGGACAGAGTGTTTTCATTGAATTGGTTAATGAACACATTGGAACCAAATTCATCCAACAGAGACTCACTGCCAGCCTGATGCCATAGGGTGCCTAGTAATTGCCCCAACAGGGGATAAATAAATGCTATTATTTAATTGAATTACAATTGAATATGGGGCATGTTCCAGGCAGACTATATTGCAGTCCCCTGCCTGCTCTCACAAACATTAGTCCTTCTCCTTTTTTACCTAAAGGGGTACTATAATTCAAAATCAAATAGCTAAATGATCCATGGTATGACCACCTTAAAACAATTCCATATGTCAGCTAGTAGCCCCCCCCCTCCAAACGGCTCAGACTTTTTAGAGGTTCAGAAAACCAGTGTAAGAGTGAGCAATGTCCAGCAGCTAGACACACAAAACAAATCAAATTGTATTAGTCACATGCGCCTTAATACAACAGGTGGACCATACTCTGAAATGGTTACTGACAAGCCCTTAAGCAACAATGCAGTTGTTTTTATGTAAGAACATTTAGATTTTTTAATTTCAAAAATAAAAATAAAAAACTAAATAAATCACACAATAAAATAACAATAAACAACTACATGAAAGATGAATCATTGTCATTTTCAAAAAACACGCATCACTCAGATACAGTAGGACACAATAATCCCAGACAGAAAGACAGACTTAGTTATATTGATGTCAGGGTTCACTTTGAGTCCGTTGTTCTGAAGATCAGTGAGCTGAAGACATCTCTTTCACACAAGAACACAGTGGAAATACAGAGCAGCTTGCCTTGGTCTTGGCATAATGACAGCTCACTGTTGTCTGTTGTTTCTAGCTAGCTAATGTTGATAGCTAAATGTCAGCTAACTAACTAGCTCACAAGCTAACTATGGGGTCTTGCTGTAATTCAGTGGCAGCACATCATATTGTTCACAATCCAGTACATTCAGAGTAGCTGTGTGATGCAGAGAAATGCTTGCTTATCGCTGAATAACACCAGCTTTATGTAGCTAACATGCTAGCTGAGCTCACTAATTCGCTAATTTCAAACGCCAGATCAACATAAGTCCCAATAGCACAGTATTTTTACGTGCATAACTGTTTAATTCTATATATATTTAAGAAATGTTCTACCTTCTATTTTGTATATTTTCATCAGACTAATAGGGACATATGAAGCCTGGAGTCTGCAGTAATGTAGAGATGTCAGTAGGGAGAGCTCTAGTCTAGAACACTGGAACCAAAGATACTCCCCTTTCATCTGTTCTGGAACCTTCAGTACCAGCTGATGAGGAGTGATGGGAATGGGTCACATTTTGTCTCTTGTAAAACATGTTGGCCCACTCCTCAAATAAAGAAATGCAACTACAGTATTCTGACTTTAGACCATTTTCTATTTAGATACAGTAACATCCCTTATGTGACATGCTGTTCCTGCATGTTAATGACCTGACTAGGCTACTTTTAAAATGTATCAACCACAGAACTCACACCGGCTACGCCTGCTTCTACTAATACTTACAGTAGACTACTTCTTGTTTCCACACAGTGACAGTAAGTTGACTAACTGTTCAAGACCTCTCCTCTTCACTTCACTCTGTAAGTACACTTGACAATATCTTGAAATATAGTTTTAGTTTTGATGTTTTTAGCCAAACATCACATGACTTCCTGTATCTTTGTACTTGTTGGTTTATTTTGAACTGTGTTTTGGTTGTTACATCAGGGCCTGTATTCATAAAGTGTCTCAGATGGTCCATATAATTATGATCTAAAAGGCTAAACTGATCCCAGATCAGCTCTCCTACTCTGATACACTTTGTGAATACTGACCCTGGACTGTGGTTTCATGTGTTTAGATCAGTTTATTCATTTACATGTTTAAAACATGATCAGTAGAGTTTACCAGTAACACCCAGATCTCCATTCAATAGGGTCAAGTATAACTGTGTGTGTGTGTGTGTGTGTGTGTGTGTGTGTGTGTGTGTGTGTGTGTGTGTGTGTGTGTGTGTGTGTGTGTGTGTGTGTGTGTGTGTGTGTGTGTGTGTGGGGGGGGGTTGTGGTGGGTTGTGTTTAGGAGTAGTATTAACATGAGACACAGTGATGGTGGGTTGTGTTTAGGAGTAGTATTAACATGAGACACAGTGATGGTGGGTTGTGT
The DNA here is from genome assembly GCF_057628025.1 of Oncorhynchus mykiss. Taxonomy (NCBI): domain Eukaryota; kingdom Metazoa; phylum Chordata; class Actinopteri; order Salmoniformes; family Salmonidae; genus Oncorhynchus; species Oncorhynchus mykiss. The sequence goes on along the minus strand of NC_143034.1, from coordinate 15,620,596 downwards.
TTAGGAGTAGTATTAACATGAGACACAGTGATGGTGGGTTGTGTTTAGGAGTAGTATAAACATGACACACAGTGAGAAACATTAGACTATACAGAACATGTTCATCTGTAACTCAGTTGGTAGAACATGGCACCTGCAACGTTATGGGTTTGGTTACCAGGACCACCAATATGTAAAATATATGCACAAAGGACTGTATATTGATTTGGATTGTTGAGTCGACTAAACTGCATAATTTATGGACAGCAGACTACAATACATGACACAGTCAATACAGCAGGCTATGGTGATGTTCATTGGATTTTCTGATAGCTAAAGCTACTATAAGCTGCAAAACCTGGACCCGTACAAATCAGCTGGGCTTGACAATCTGGTCCCTCTATTTCTGAAACTATCCGCCGCCATTGTCGCAACCACTATTACCAGCCTGTTCAACCTCTCTTTCATATCGTCTGAGATCCCCAAGGATTGGAAAGCTGCCGCAGTCATCCCCCTCTTCAAAGGCGGAGACACCCTGGACCCAAACTGTTACAGACCTATATCCATCCTGCCCTGCCTATCTAAGGTCTTCGAAAGCCAAGTCAACAAACAGGTCACTGACCATCTCGAATCCCACCGTACCTTCTCCGCTGTGCAATCTGGTTTCCGAGCCGGTCACGGGTGTACCTCAGCCACGCTCAAGGTACTAAACGATATCATAACCGCCATCGATAAAAGACAGTACTGTGCAGCCGTCTTCATCGACCTTGCCAAGGCTTTCGACTCTGTCAATCACCATATTCTTATCGGCAGACTCAGTAGCCTCGGTTTTTCGGATGACTGCCTTGCCTGGTTCACCAATTACTTTGCAGACAGAGTTCAGTTTGTCAAATCGGAGGGCATGCTGTCCGGTCCTCTGGCAGTCTCTATGGGGGTGCCACAGGGTTCAATCCTCGGGCCGACTCTTTTCTCTGTATATATCAATGATGTTGCTCTTGCTGCGGGCGATTCCCTGATCCACCTCTACGCAGACGACACCATTCTATATACTTCCAGCCGGTCCTTGGACACTGTGCTATCTAACCTCCAAACGAGCTTCAATGCCATACAACACTCCTTCCGTGGCCTCCAACTGCTCTTAAACGCTAGTAAAACCAAATGCATGCTTTTCAACCGTTTGCTGCCTGCACCCGCACGCCTGACCAGCATCACCACCCTGGATGGTTCCGACCTTGAATATGAGGACATCTATAAGTACCTAGGTGTCTGGCTAGACTGTAAGCTCTCCTTCCAGACTCATATCAAACATCTCCAATCGAAAATCAAATCAAGAATCGGCTTTCTATTCCGCAACAAAGCCTCCTTCACTCACGCCGCCAAACTTACCCTAGTAAAACTGACTATCCTACCGATCCTCGACTTCGGCGATGTCATCTACAAAATTGCTTCCAACACTCTACTCAGCAAACTGGATGCAGTTTATCACAGTGCCATCCGTTTCGTCACTAAAGCACCTTATACCACCCACCACTGCGACTTGTATGCTCTAGTCGGCTGGCCCTCGCTACATATTCGTCGCCACACCCACTGGCTCCAGGTTATCTACAAGTCCATGCTAGGTAAAGCTCCGCCTTATCTCAGTTCACTGGTCACGATGGCAACACCCATCCGTAGCACGGGCTCCAGCAGGTGTATCTCACTGATCATCCCTAAAGCCAACACCTCATTTGGCCGCCTTTCGTTCCAGTTCTCTGCTGCCTGTGACTGGAACGAATTGCAAAAATCGCTGAAGTTGGAGACTTTTATCTCCCTCACCAACTTCAAACATCTGCTATCTGAGCAGTTAACCGATCGCTGCAGCTGTACATAGTCTATCGGTAAATAGCCCACCCAATTTACCTACATCATCCCCATACTGTTTTTATTTATTTACTTTTCTGCTCTTTTGCACACCAATATCTCTACCATCTGATCATTTATCACTCCAGTGTTATTAATCTGCAAAATTGTAATTATTCGCCTACCTCCTCATGCCTTTTGCACACAATGTATATAGACTCCCCTTTTTTTCTACTGTGTTATTGACTTGTTTATTGTTTACTCCATGTGTAACTTTGTGTTGTCTGTTCACACTGCTATGCTTTATCTTGGCCAGGTCGCAGTTGCAAATGAGAACTTGTTCTCAACTAGCCTACCTGGTTAAATAAAGGTGTTCTCAACTAGCCTCCCTGGTTAAATAAAGGTGTTCTCAACTAGCCTCCCTGGTTAAATAAAGGTGTTCTCAACTAGCCTACCTGGTTAAATAAAGGTGTTCTCAACTAGCCTACCTGGTTAAATAAAGGTGTTCTCAACTAGCCTACCTGGTTAAATAAAGGTGTTCTCAACTAGCCTCCCTGGTTAAATAAAGGTGTTCTCAACTAGCCTACCTGGTTAAATAAAGGTGTTCTCAACTAGCCTCCCTGGTTAAATAAAGGTGTTCTCAACTAGCCTACCTGGTTAAATAAAGGTGTTCTCAACTAGCCTCCCTGGTTAAATAAAGGTGTTCTCAACTAGCCTCCCTGGTTAAATAAAGGTGTTCTCAACTAGCCTACCTGGTTAAATAAAGGTGTTCTCAACTAGCCTACCTGGTTAAATAAAGGTGTTCTCAACTAGCCTACCTGGTTAAATAAAGGTGAAATAAAAAAATTTAAAAATAAAAGTACTGTACAACAGAGGAGGCTGGTGGGCGGATATATAGGAGGATGGACTCATTGTAATGGCTGGAATGAATGGATTAATCATATTCCTATTACTGCCAAAGGAATGAGGACATAATATGAGGACTGGAGGCTGCAGTAATGTTGAGATACCAGTAGGAGGAGCTCTAGTCTAGAACACTGGAACCTTCAGTACCACTTTGATGCAGCTGATGAGGAGTGATGGGAATGGGTCATATTTAGCTTCTTTATAAAATCTAGGCCCACTCCTCAAATATACAAATGCAACTATTTTCTGACATGTTGTTTATGCACGTTAATGTCTTAACATCCTGACTAGGCTACTTTTGAAATGTGTCAACCACAGAACTCACACTTACAGTAGGATACTTCTTGTTTCTCTGCACTGCCAGTAAGTGTTGTTGGTTCAGATGAACTGACTCAGCATCACCTTCCTGTTAACCAGGGTAGGGAGAAGTGTTGACATCTATACTGTGTAGGATGTGTGTTTTAACTTGTCCACGTCCATAACAGCCAGCTCTCTAGACTTTGATGCAGACTCAATGGGCCTTATGTACCTTCCCCTACAGATAGCGTCTGTACTTTGTGTGTGTGTGTGTGTGTGTGTGTGTGTGTGTGTGTGTGTGTGTGTGTGTGTGTGTGTGTGTGTGTGTGTGTGTGTGTGTGTGTGTGTGTGTGTGTGTGTGTGTGTGTGTGTGTGTGTGTGTATGTGTGTGTGTGTGTGTGTGTGTGTGTGTGTGTGTGTGTGTGTGTGTGTGTGTGTGTGTGTGTGTGTGTGTGAGTCACTTGCTGTTTAGCCTCACAGCTTGGGGATAGGAGCTATCATTGAATCTGATGGTCAGTCTTCTAGGACCAGACTGATAGGGAGTAGGGTTGACATCTATACTGTGTAGAATGTGTGTTTTAACTTTTCTACATCCATAACAACCAGCTCTTTAGACTTTGATTCAGACTCCATAAAGCTAATATATACCATCTAGCAGACACTTCTATCCAAAGTCATTCACTCAGGCATTACAGTCATGGGTGCATAAATCCTTCATATGGGAAGTCCCAGCAGGAATTGAACCCGTGAGCCATTCTGTACAAACTGAGTCACACAGAACTACTCTATTCACACTTAGAGTAGGAGTGCGGATCTAGGGTCAGTTTTGCCTTTAAATCTATGATCAATAAGAAATTAACCTTGTAAATATTTAATAACTATTTTTTTCTAATATTTTTTAAGTTACAGCAAACTCGGAATCTGATTACAAGAACTTTTGACCAAAACGCTATAGATATTTGAATTAGGCAGCCTGGAGGTTCAGTTATATTTTACATAACTATTATTTTGTAATGTTATCTGTCTGAAATAATCATCAGACTTGTGAGACTAAATATGAATTAATGTATTACTTCATATGGTCCTGTAACATGATACACATAATATACGTTTGCGTGATTTTTTAAAATCGTTTTTATGACAAAGTTAAGGCACAATTTTGTCTCAATATCCAGGAAAGAGTTCTGCTTGATGCAACGTTTCTTATCGCTTAAAATAATAATGTATTAAGTGTAATATTTTTTGTAATCAACCTTTCAGAATAAACTTCATTGTCATTGTTTTCACCTTGTTATAACAGTATCTTCTGTGGAGAGAAAACGGAAAGCTTTCAACATCTCACCTCTTGTACTTTACAGTACATATAGTAACAACAAATAACACATTTACATTGGTTTGTAGAACAATAGTGTTTTATTCACCTTCAATATCATCATGTCAGTACAAAATAAAACAGACACTTTCAGAAGGAGCAATGTCCAGTTACATGAAATATGATGTATTGCCATTTTAAAACACATCATGCAGACACAGTATGACATCATGGATGTTTGGAGTGTTGAAGGTAGTTCCACCAGAGAGGGAATTCCACTCCGGAACACAGAAAGATGGAACATACCGGAATGTTCGATGATTGATAATAGTTAACAAGTTCAGATTATTTCTTGATTTAAAGCCTTTGTCCATAGATGAATATCCACCATTTTGTCCAACTAGTAGTTAGAGAATAGAATACATCATTGTTTAGTGAGAATGTGATGTCATATGTTTCTTGACCCCCAACTAGTGTCAAACGTTCCCATGTAGGAAGGAGGAGTTAGGGGTGGATGGGAGAGTGGAGATTCAATTGAGAGGTTTACCCCCTGACAGCCCCATTGAGTCTGATTATGGGATAGAACATGGGGTGGGGGCAGTGGGGGTAAATATGGGCATCCCTTCTGATAGGCCACACCCACAGGAAGTGTCACTAAATTACGTTGTTGAGCAGATGCATGGACTTCTGATTGTTCTCATCCTGGACGGGAGGCAGGAAGGGACAAAAAGCACAACAGGTAAGAAGCAGCTGGAGAGAAGGTTTAGTTATATTTCCATGTGTCTCTTTCCTCCTAGAAACCCTGTTGTATAAGAACCCAAAGTGAACCGGAGGGTCTTGTTGTGGTCACAATAACACCCTTTGACGTCCCTGTGGTCCTTCACACATTCCTGAGTCAGTACCTAGGGATTAGTAGAGATCATCCAGACCGTTTTTACATGTGTAAACAGCTGGATCTCGTCTGAGCGGTTGGCTGGATATGCCGAAACCCGCTACGTGCTTAATGCTGAGTGGTTTAGGTTCTGTCCACTATAGTGATGTCTGGTTAGAACATGGTGTTGAGGCCCGTCTCTCTACTCTTGATGGTCACCACCACCACATACATGCAGACACATCTGTTTCCATTTGAAGATGTTTTATATTATTGTGTGGTTAAATTCGCTGGACTCACACTTCAGTAAGGAACTGCATGTCAAAACTGTGTCAGCAACACAACACTTCTTCTCAAGACTGAAGATGCCGTGCACTAACTGAAATTGAGGGGAGGCGGTGTCCTGCAGCACATCCAAGCACCCTGATTGGTTGGATGAACAGCGGTGCAAAGGGTGATTGACAGGGCTGCAGGCCAATCAAGTTGAGAGGGCATGTAAACACACACAGTCATACCATGCCCATAGGGCTCTGGTCAAAGGTAGTGCACTATATAGTGATTGGGGTGTCATTTGGGACGCATTCAGTGTAAAGAAATGATAGTGGCATGTTGTACTACTACAGACATCAGTGTTTGTGTGATTAAATGTGACTTTGTCAAGTAGTCAGTGTTGTGTTACACCATTCTACCTGATGTATTGTCAGTTTGGAATGTTGTTATGAGCCCAACATTATTGAGGACATTATTATTAGGATGGTGCAGTAATGTTGAGATGCCAGTAGGAGGAGCTCTAGTCTAGAACACTGGAACCTTCAGTACCACTTTGATGCAGCTGATGAGGAGTGTAAATTGAATGTGTTTGTAGAATAGAATGAATGACATCATGGAACTGACCAAATGTGAATGGAACTTTGACCTGTTCCATGTAGAACTCAGAGGGACAAGACAACACATTCTAAGATATTATAAACATTCCATATAGAATAGTCAACATATTGTTAACATGGTTCTGTATTTATTGAAAGTGGAAATGGGGGACATTTTGTCTATTATAGAAATGTAGGATCCTCTCTAATACAGTAACCTCCCTTCTTTGACATGCTGTTCTGATTATCATGCATGTTAATGTCTTAAAGAGGAAGGAAAGGACTGTTCTGCATCAGCTACTTGTGTTCTGCCTACTTTAAATATGTATCAACCACAGAACTGACACTTACTAGCAGTTCCCACTCACTACCAGTCAGTTAACTCACTGTACAAGACCTCTCCCCTTCAGTCTGTAAGTACTCTTGAGATCTTGAAATATAGTTTTTTGTTTGTAGCCGTAAGTCATGTCATGTCATGTCAAGGGTCTCAGACATGGAGTGCTGATCTAGGATCAGGTCCTCCTGGTCCATATAATTATGATCTAAATGGAAAACTAATCCTAGATCCTACTCTAGGACACTTGGTGAATACGAACACTATCATATAATGATGATATAAAAGGTATGTGTGACTTGTTGTTTATCCTCACAGCTTGGGGATAGGAGGTGTCATTCAAGCTGGTGGTAACTGCCTTGCTCAAATTGGCAGAGGTTTCCACCTTGCCAGGTCTGGGATTTGAACCAGTAATGTTTCAGTTACTGGCCCAACGTTCATAACCGCTATGCTACCTGCCGATACCGCTGACACACCATATTACCAAACTATTATGATGAATGTGATTTACACACCATCCTCTCAAGGCTGTGATGATGATGTGTTCTTATTCTGCATCCCAAATGACACCATATTCCCTATAGAGTGCACTACTTTTGACTAGAGCCCTACCGGCTGCCTCCCTGAGGGTATGTATGTAGTTAGTCACCAGCTATAGAGTGCACTACTTTTGACTAGAGCCCTACCGGCTGCCTCCCTGAGGGTATGTATGTAGTTAGTCACCAGCTATAGAGTGCACTACTTTTGACTAGAGCCCTACCTGCTGCCCCTGATGGTTTGTATGTAGTTATTCACCAGCTATAGAGTGAGTTGTTGTTTATGTTTCTAAGACTGCAGGTTGGGAGATGCAACAATGGCCTTGAGAACAGCAGGAAGTGTGTTGGTGGTCTTTCTCTGGTCTGTAGCAGGTATGGTCTCATTCTTATTTTTTAGTTGCTCTGTTTATCAATCTACAGATATTTATAAAAGGATAAGAATCATAATGTTATTCTGGTGTGTTCTGTTAGGCGTCTCCACTTCACTTTAAATAGTTATCTTTCACACCTCACTGAGTGATGCTTATCTGTGGTTTCCATTCACACTCAAATCAGGAACTATGGCAACAAAGTGTTGGCAAACCCTACTGTCAGTGTGAGCCAATATACCTTGTCTTCATTCTGATACCACTGTGTTGTGTGACTGTGTGTTTCAGTGGTACTGGGTCAGGATGGATGGAGTGTGAAATACACCACTCAGAGAATCTGTGTCTTGAAGGAGTCAACAGTGGAGCTGACCTGCTCTTACACATATCCCAGTGGTTATACAGTCACAACAACCTTCTGGTTCACTAAAATGGACACTGGTAAAGAACCTAAAGATCTAGGTCAGGACCCAGAGTATGCAGGTCGTCTGGAGTATCATGAGGATAAGAAGAAAGACTGTACCCTGAGAATCACAGACCTGAGAGAGAGTGACTCAGTTACGTACAAGTTCAGATTCATAACAGATCAGGAAGGAGGGAAATATACTGGAAATCCTGGAGTCACTCTGTCTGTTACAGGTACAGTAACATTCTATATACTGGTGATCCTGGAGTCACTCTGTCTGTCTCAGGTACAGTTACATTCTATATACTGGTGATCCTGGAGTCACTCTGTCTGTTACAGGTACAGTTACATTCAATATACTGGCGATCCTGGAGTCACTCTGTCTGTTACAGGTACAGTAACATTCTATATACTGGTGATCCTGGAGTCACTCTGTCTGTTACAGGTACAGTTACATTCTATATACTGGTGATCCTGGAGTCACTCTGTCTGTTACAGGTACAGTTACATTCTATATACTGGTGACCCTGGAGTCACTCTGTCTGTAACAGGTACAGTAACATTCTATATACTGGTGACCCTGGAGTCACTCTGTCTGTTACAGGTACAGTAACATTCTATATACTGGTGACCCTGGAGTCACTCTGTCTGTTACAGGTACAGTTACATTCTATATACTGGTGACCCTGGAGTCACTCTGTCTGTTACAGGTACAGTTACATTCTATATACTGGTGATCCTGGAGTCACTCTGTCTGTTACAGGTACAGTAACATTCTATATACTGGTGATCCTGGAGTCACTCTGTCTGTAACAGGTACAGTAACATTCTATATACTGGTGACCCTGGAGTCACTCTGTCTGTTACAGGTACAGTAACATGCTTTATGCTGCTAGTCTGTTGAATTAATATCTACTGTCCATTTAGGTCTAGAAATTGGATTTGTATATATGAAACAGATTTGAGAATTAAATGAGTTTGAGAATGTCTTGCATCATGTGATTAAACTATAGAACAGGTGATTCGGGATTTTAATATTGTGATCAACTCCAGCTCTGCAGATGAAGGTGACTCCTGCTGCAGAGGGACAGAAGACACTGACCTGTAGCACCACCTGTACTCTGACTGACAACCCCACCTACATCTGGTACAAGAACGGACAACATCAACACGAGAGAACCTCCCCCCAGTACAAATACAAAGTCTACAGTAACAGTAAAGACAGCTACTCCTGTGCTGTAAAATGCCATGAGGATCTCCGCTCTCCTGCAGTGTGTAAGTGTGGATTTAACTCAGTATTCTAGTATACCTTTTCAAGTATAACTCTTCTGTCTGCTGAACAGACCTCACAGTTGTGACTGCAACACTTTGACAAGACAGGATGGCTTAACTACTTTAGATTACTGAAGCTCACGATTCCACTGTGTAAATGATGTCCTCTTTATGTTTCAGGTGTTCAGGGTCAGAGCTGCTACAGAGTGACTTACACCAAGAGGAGAATCTGTGCCCTGAAGGGGTCAACAGTGGACATATCCTGTACTTATGACAGTGGTTATTATACAGTCAAATCATCACTCTGGTTTAGTCCTAAACAGAGATCTAGGTGGAGGGATAAGTCAACACCTGAGGACCTAACAAGAGACCCAGGATATGCAGGTCGTGTGGAGTACCCTGACAAAGAGAGATGGAGATACACTGGTCACTCCAGTCTGAGAATCACAGATCTGAGAGAGGAGGACTCAGCTGAGTATCGCTTCACTTTTAAAACAAACAACTTTGAATGGGGTCATAGTTTCCCAGGAACAACTCTGTCTGTCACAGGTAATATACTACACTGTATGATACAACTTTATATCATAATGAATCACAGGAGAAAATATATTAACCATCCTGTTAACACAGAGGTGTATGTGGTTTTATACATATTGTTTCAGGTCTGCAGGTGAAGGTGACTCCTGCTGCAGAGGGACAGAAGACACTGACCTGTAGCACCACCTGTACTCTGACTGACAACCCCACCTACATCTGGTACAAGAACGGACAACGTCTAGATGAGCCCACTTCCCAACAACCCTCTAGTAATATGCTGATGGTCTGGGATTCTACTGTGGACATTTACTCCTGTGCTGTTGAAGGTCACGAGGCTCTCCACTCTCCTGTAGTTTGTGAGTCTGAATTAAACTAGAATTCAACAGAAAGTATCAGTCATTTAAGGTCAATGAGAAGGGTAATACTTCCATATTCATCATTACATAGAAATTACAGACAATGTCATAAATGTATGTACTCTGTCACAGGTAACACTGCATAGCACATTATACAGTTTTGAAGAGTCAGGGAATTAATCATTAATTGTAAACGATGTAATATGTTTTTACTCCCCTTCCATTTAGGTTTTCAGGTGAAGGTGACTCCTAAACAGTATTCAATGTATAAGACACTGACCTGTAGCACCACCTGTATTCTGACTGGTAACCCCACATACACCTGGTACAAGAACGGACAGGTAGAAACTGTGAAGACTTCCACCTATTCAGTCCTCCCTAATGCTAAGGACAGCTACTCTTGTGCTGTAAAAGGCCAAGAGGATCTCCACTCTCCTGCAGTGTGTGAGTGAGAATTCAACTCAGTATTCTAGTATAACTTTTCAGATATAATTATTCTGTCTGCTAAACAGCTTCAGAGTTGTCTAACAAAACTAACACACGATTACTGAAGCTCAATATTCTACTGTGTAAATCACGCCCTCTTGTCATTATGTTTCAGGTGTTCAGGGTCAGAGATGCAACAGAGTGACTTACACCAAGAGGAGAATCTGTGTCTTGAAGGGGTCAACAGTGGACATATCCTGTACTTATGTTGGTTATTATTCCACCACATCATCATTCTGGTTTAGAAGTGATAAGTCAACCCCTGAAGACCTAACCAGAGACCCAGGGTATGCAGGTCGTGTGGAGTACACTGGAACATACAGAGGTCCCTTCACCCTGAGAATCACAGATCTGAGAGAGGAGGACTCAGCTGAGTATCGCTTCACTTTTAAAGCAAACAACTTTGTATGGGGTCATAGTTTCCCAGGAACAAGTCTGTCTGTCACAGGTAATACAACACTGTATGATACAACTGTAAATCATAATGAATTACAGGAGAAAATATATGAACCATCCTGTTAACACAGAGGTGTATGTGGTTTTATACATATTGTTTCAGGTCTGCAGGTGAAGGTGACTCCTGCTGCAGAGGGACAGAAGACACTGACCTGTATCACCACCTGTACTCTGACTGACAACCCCACCTACATCTGGTACAAGAATGGACAACGTCTAGAGGAGCCCACTTCCCAACAATACTCTAGTAATATCCTAGTAGTGTTGGGTCATTCTGCAGACAGTTACTCCTGTACTGTAGAACACCATGAGGACCTCCACTCTCCTGCAGTGTGTAAGTATGAATTAAACTACTATTCTACTTAGATAGCATCAATCATTTAAGGTCAATAGGAAGGATATTACTGCTTTATCTATCAATATTCATCATTACATAGAAATTACAGACAATGTCATAGATGTTTGCATGTCTATAGTTAGAATGTTCAGTACATCAGACACTTGAAGAATAGTTTAGTAGACACTCTAGTCCTAAAGTATCTCCAAATGTATTATTGTTCATGTTTTGTGTAAGTGACAGTTTTAGATCGTCCTCTGAGTTTAGATATGATTTATTTTTGACATGATGTCATTTGAGGTAGTATACTAAAATCCTGACCTTCTGACAAATTCTGCTTTACTAGATGCTCCAAAGAACACCTCAGTGTCAGTCAGTCCCTCTGGTGAAATAGTGGAGGGCAGTTCAGTGACTCTGACCTGCAGCAGTGATGCCAACCCACCTGTGGACAAATACACCTGGTACAAGAAGAACGTAACCTCACCAAGAGCATCAGGACAGAGTTACAGCATCACTAACATCAGCTCTGAGGACAGAGGATAATATTACTGTGAGGCCCAGAATAGAAGAGGATCTATGAACTCTACAGCTCTGATGATCATTGTAGCAGGTAAAGTTACATCTTCAATTCTTCAATACAAAATTATGTTCAATAAGAAATGATGTTTCAAGGTATCTTCTTCTAGTTTGCCTCATTATACTTTGGTTTATAACTATACATAGGCTTCTATATACAAGTATTACATTAATTTCCTGTTTTGCTGTATATTCATTTTCACTTCATAATAACATGAAGTGTCATTACATATGATCTGTATTATATTACAGGGAAACAAACATCAGTTCTGACTGCAGCTGTAGGAATCATAGTGGTTGTTCTGATTCTCATCCTCTGTTTCTCTGGATTCATGTGCTTCAGGTGAGTGAAAATTGTCACGATCGTCGTAGTGAGGAGACCAAAGTGCAGCGTGCTGTGAATGCATACTTTACTGAACGGACAAAAAAAACACGAAGTACACTAAACAAAACAAACAAAATAACAAGACGACCGTGACCGCTATAGAAACACTGTGCTAACATGAAACATCACAAAGACAATAACCCACGAACCACAATACAACACAGGCTACCTAAATATGGTTCCCAATCAGAGACAACGACAAACACCTGCCACGGACTGAGAACCATATCAGGCCAAAACACATAGAAATAGACAAACTAGACATACAACATAGAATGCCCAATCCTATCACACCCTGACCAAACAAAACATAGAAACAAACAGCGCAAATCATGGTCAGAGTGTGACAGAAAATATATATTTGTATTATTCTTTCACCTTAGCACACTGATTTGTTGTTAACTCATTAAGGTATAGGCCCAATGCCCTTAACCACTAGGCCACCTGGCGCGGCAGGTAGATTAGTGGTTAGAGTGTTGAACTTGCAACCAAGATTGAATCTTTGAGATGAAAATATACAAATCTGTCGTTCTTCCTCTGAACAAGGCAGTTAACCCACTGTTCCTAGAATGTCATTGTAAATAAGAGTTTGTTCTTAACTGACTTGCCTAGTTAAATAAAGGTAAAAAAAAACCTGTTAAAATGTATTTGTAATATATCAACTTACTTACTTACAGAGCAGAACTCACTCTGTCCATCTTTACAGGAGATCCACAGGAGGAAGTGATGCCACAGCAGACACACAGGTGATTCTATTAGTTTCAACAGGGTTTCAGCTGTGTCGTGCTGGGCAAAAAACTAAATGTTCACCCAGGGGGTTACAACTCCATTTTCATTCATTTACGGTGACATGACAGTCTCTTTCATACTATTTTCATTGTTACCCCTCTCTCTCTGTCTCTGTCTCTGTCTCTGTCTCTGTCTCTGTCTCTGTCTCTGTCTCTCTCTCTCTCTCTACAGAGTGTCCGTCCTGACTGTAACAGTGACACGTACACAGGTCTGAACATGAGGACCATGTCCCCTGACTATGACACTCTGATAGTAAGTCTCTTTTAATGAATTTGGTTTGCTTATGAGTGTGTGTTTTATGCAGTACTTGAATGTGTTTAGAGTAAATTATGGAAAGACTGGTGTTTCAAAGGACTCATGCATTTCCTCTCTCCCTCCTTCTCCTTCTCTCCCTCCCTCTCCTTCTCTCCCTCCCTCTCCTTCTCTCCTTCTCTCTCTTTCTCGCTCTCTCTCTTTCTGTCCACAGAGTGTCCATCCTGACCCTAACAGTGATACGTACACACCTCTGAACATGGAGACCACGTCACCAGAGTATGAAACCCTGGCAGTAAGTGTGTGTGTGTGTGTGTGTGTCTGTGTCTGTGTCTGTGCCTGTGTCTGTGTCTGTGTCTGTGTCTGTGTCTGTGCGTGTGTGTGTATAAAATGTTTAGTGGGAGTGCTACTTCAGTATGTATTTTTTCAGAATGTGAGGGGAATCTCCCACTGAAGAGAAGCACCATATATCCTGGACTGAAGAGAACAACCACAGAACCTGGACTGAAGAGAAGCACCACAGAACCTGGACTGAAGAGAACAATCACAGATCGTGGACTGATGAGAAGCACCACAGATCCCGGACTGAAGAGAACAACCAACATTGAACCTGGACTGAAAATGATCACCACAGATCCTGGACTGAAGAGAGGCACCATAGATCCTGGACTGAAGAGAAGCACCATAGATCCTGGACTGAAGAGAACCACCAACATTGAACCTGGACTGAAGAGAACCACCACAGATCCCAGACTGAAGAGAACCACCATAGATCCCAGACTGAAGAGAACCACCACAGATCCCAGACTGAAGAGAACCACCACAGATCCCAGACTGAAGAGAACCACCACAGATCCCAGACTGAAGAGAACCACCATAGATCCCAGACTGAAGAGAACCACCACAGATCCCAGACTGAAGAGAACCACCACAGATCCCAGACTGAAGAGAACCACCAACATTGAACCTGGACTGAAGAGAACCACCAACATTGAACCTGGACTGAAGAGAACCACCAACATTGAACCTGGACTGAAGAGAACCACCAACATTGAACCTGGACTGAAGAGAACCATCAACATTGAACCTGGACTGAAGAGAACCACCAACATTGAACCTGGACTGAAAATGATCACCACATAACCTGGACTGAAGGTTCCAATACAAAACGAGGCCTTACACCTCTATTCTATTGCTGCCATATCTAGAGGTTTTTACACACCATGAACTTTAACTTTTCACTAAATACTGGAATATATATTTTGGAATGGAATATATTGATGATAAATGAGATGGGTTATATTTTGATGTAAATCTGTTAACTATCTTTAGTTTTATTTCTGATCTTTTTCTATGGGATTTTGCCACATACAGATGTTTTATAACATCAATAGTCCTACTTTCCTCAGCAACTAATGTGGATCATATTGAAAACAGCTTTTTAATATTTTTAGTTCTTGGACCAGGTTTCTCCGGATGTGTTTAATGATGATTAACTTTGTATTGCTGTCAGATATTATTACTAATTTTATATTACGTAATACAATATTGTTCCGTCATGATATATTTTTTATTTTAAAATAAATGTAATCAGTCCGTTATTATAATTTCCAACATTTTGGTAGGCTATTTGTTAGTCAACTTGTCTATCATTTCTAAAGACATGCAGTGGCGACACGTCATTCAAGGCAGCTGAGGCAGAGCTAAATCTGTTTTCAGCCCCATGGTTAGCTTTTTCTGTTGCTTGTTTTGCATATTTTGAAATTAATACGTGACACATCAGTTTGCAAATCAAGTTAATAAATAAAAAAAGCATTGAGTTAATAAAGTCGCATACAAACATGGTCTCTCTTTTCCTTTCTTGAGTTAAGGCAGCTCCAAAATGCAGGTGTTGCAGCCTAGCTTAGTGCTTTCTGTGGTGGTGGGGCAGCCAGCATAAAATACGGAGCGTAGGGGTGGGTAATGTTCTCTAGTTGTGCTGTGATTGGCTAAGTGTTCTGTCACTCATGGGGACACTACATAACCACAAAATCTACGGGTAGAGCTCGAAATGTTAAACCCCTTGGGTGCTGCCATAGAATTACAGTAGAAATGCCCATCCAACAAGGCTCAAGGTCATTGGCTTAGACAAAATTACGTCAAATCGCGTTAAATCTACCGTAGCTTTGATTGGACTGATTGGACAAACTTTCAAAATCTTAGCTGGCAAGCTAGACAAGCAGTCATCATCATTCATCAAGTCGACAATCTACTGACAAATCCTTATCAATCCTTGTCATATGAAATTATAGATAAAACGTATCACTGCTCATTGGCCATTGGACATAAACATTACAAAACAAGTTGGAACAAATCACAAATTCAACAATTAGTGCTAAGGCAGCACTGCAGGCCCGGGTTTGATCCCGGACTGTTACAGCCGGCTGTGACCGGGAGACCTATGAGGCGGAGCACAATTGGCCCAGGGTCACCTGGGTTAGGGGAGGGTTTAGCCGGCCAGGATGACCTTGTCTCATCATGCTCTAGTAACTCCTTGTGGCCTGGCGCCTGCAAGCTGACGTCGGTCGTCAGTTAAACAGTGTTTCCTGCGACACATTGGTGCCTGCTGTTTGTCCTCCTGTCCAAGGGGTGGAGCTGGAGAGCACCAGGCTGGTGATCAGGTACCCAGACCGCTGGATGCAGAGAACCCCTCACTCTCCTCAGAAGACCAACCCTATAGGCCTCAACACGTCCTCAGCCTCCCAGTACGCCTCCACATGGTAAGGACATCCGGCTTTGAGAAGAATATTACTGTGAGGCTGAGAATACAATTGCATCTATGAACTCTGCAGCTCTGATGATCGTTGTAGCAAGTAAAGTTTCATCCTTAAAATATATAATAATATAATAATATAATATAATTTCAAGATAAATCTTAATAATTATACTTTGGATTAGTACACTTTTGTTAATAACTACAGGTTTGTTTATAAAATCCCCAAGTATTAACAAGTATTACATTGATATTCTGTTTTCTTATCATAATAATATTCAGTTCATTAGAACACAATGTGTTCTCATATCATCCATATTTTATTTTAGGGAAACAGACCTCAGTTCTGACTGCAGCTGTAGGAATCACAGTGGTTCTGGTTCTCATCCTCTGTCACTCTGGCTTCAGGTGCGTTTTGAGGATGAGGATGTCCACTACGCTGCTGTGAAATTCAACCTCCCCAGTGCTGCCACCCAGTGAGCATATTCTGCATTAAGGTCTTTCATATGCTGCTGTTTGTTGTAGGAGATGTCATCAATAAGCAAAACAGTTGACCCTTTGAGACCACTATGAACCCAAACTATGAACCCAACAATGGACATCTCAGGACAGTTACTATGCCATGTCTAAAATGGGGGAGTGACGTGATGATGGTTTTGAGGAACTGTTTTCTGTTCCAAATGGCACCCTATTCCCTATTTAGTGCACTACTTTAGACAGAGCCCTATAGGGTGCCACCATTTGGAACAATGTCTTTGTTTCATTATTGCTTCTCTCTCTTCAGCAGCACAAGCAGCTGAGGAGGACTCCTCTGTTCTCTACAGTACAGTCAACAAACCCAGAACCAAGAAGATCTGAATGCAACAAACCAAGAACCAAGAAGACCTGAACACAACAAACCCAGAACCAAGAAGACCTGAACACAACAAACACAGAAATAAGAAGACCTGAACAGAACACGTTTAATTAGTTTATATGGGCTATAAGTAAAGGAGTGTTAATTGCTTTTGCAGTATTTTTTCCCCCCGAAAAATTATGGATATTTTTTTTCAAAAAAGGGGAAGTGAAATTTAAAATCAAATATCTAAATGGTCCACGGTACAACCACCTTAAAACAATTCCATATGTCAGCTAGTAGAACCCCTCCAAACCCCCCCAGACTTTTAGAGGTTCAGAAACCCAGTGTCAGAGGGAGCAATGACCAGCACCTAGACACATACATCAAATCAAATCGAATTGTATTTGTCAAGTTTGAAATGGTTAAGGACACGCTCTTAAGCAACAATGCAGTTGTTTATATGTAAGAAAATATTAGATTTCTTTAAATAAAAAATGCTAAAAAATAACTATATAAATCACACAATAACATTTCAATAACGAAGCAGCAATAAACATTTACATGAAAGATTATTCATTGTCATTTTCAAAAAACACACATCATGCAGACTCAATGGGACACAATAATCCCAGACAGACAGACAGACAGACAGACAGACAGACAGACAGACAGACAGACTTAGCTATATGCATGTCAGGGTTCACTTTGGGTCCATTGCTCTGAAGATCAGTGAGCTGAAAACATCTCTTTCACACAAGAACACAGTGGACATTCAGAGCAGCTTGCCTTGACATAATGACAGCTCACTGTCTGTTGTTTCTAGCTAGCTAATGTTGATAGCTAAATCTTAGCTAGCTAGCTCACAAGCTAACTATGGGGTCTTGCTGTAATTCAGAGGCAGCTCATCATATTGTTCACAATCCAGTACATTCAGAGTAGCTGTGTGATGCACAAAAATACTTGTTTATCGCTGAATAACAGCAGCTTCATGTAGCTAACAAGCTAGTTGAGATCACTAGTTCACTCAATACAACCGCCAGTTCAACATAAGTCCCAATAACAGTATTTTTACGTGCGTGACTGTTTTATTCTATATATATTTTTGACATTTTCTACCTTCTATTTTAGATATTTTCATCAGACTAGTAGGGACATATGATGCCTGGAGGCTGCAGTAATGTTGAGATGTCAGTAGGGAGAGCTCTAGTCTAGAACACTGGTACCAAAGATACTCCCCTTTCATCTGTTCTGGAACCTTCAGTACCAGCTGATGAGGAGTGATGGGAATGGGTCACATTTAGTCTCTTGTAAAACATGAAGGTCCACTCCTCAAATAAAGAAATGTAACTACAGTATTCTGACTTCAGACCATTTTCTATTTAGATACAGTAACATCCCTTATGTGACATGCTGTTCCTGCATGTTAATGCCCTGACTAGGCTTCTTTAAAATGTATCAACCACATAATTCACACTTAGGCTCAGCCTGCTTCTACTAACACTTACAGTAGACTACTTCTTGTTTCCACACAGTGACAGTAAGTTGACTAACTGTACAAGACCTCTCCCCTTCACTTCACTCTGTAAGTACACTTGACAATATCTTGAAATATAGTTTTAGTTTTGATGTTTTTAGCCAAACATCACATGACTTCCTGTATCTTTGTACTTGTTGGTTTATATTGAACTGTGTTTTGGTTGTTACATCAGGGCCTGTATTCATAAAGTGTCTCAGATGGTCCATATAATTATGATCTAAAAGGCTAAACTGATCCCAGATCAGCTCTCCTACTCTGATACACTTTGTGAATACTGACCCTGGACTGTGGTTTCATGTGTTTAGTTTAGATCAGTTTATTCATTTACATGTTTAAAACATGATCAGTAGAGTATACCAGTAATACCCAGATCTCCATTCACTGTCAAAGTACAACAGTTCAAGAAGAACTGTGTACGTCAGGCTACATTAGACTATACGGACAGCAGCAGTCAATACAGCAGACTATGGTGATACTGATTCCTCTGCTAACTAATGATACTACTGTATACAAGTGTAACATAATATTTATTTATTTAACCAGGCAGGTCAGTTAAGAACTGATTCTTATTTTCAATGACAGCCTAGAAACAGTGGGTTAACTGCCTGTTCAGGGGCAGAACAACAGATTTGTACTTTGTCAGCTTGGGGGTTTGAACTTGCTACCTTCCAATTACTGGTCCAACGCTCTAACCACTAGGCTACCCTGCCGCCCCAAAAATATGATAGTGGAATGTTGTACTACTACAGACATCAGTGTTTGTGTGATTAAATGTGACTTTGTCAAGTAGTCAGTGTTGTGTTTCACCATTCTATCTGATGTATTGTCAGTTTGTAATGTTGTTATTAGCCCAACATTATTGAGGGCATTATTATTAGGATGGTGCAGTTATGTTGAGATGCCAGTAGGAGGAGCTCTAGTCTAGAACACTGGAACCTTCAGTACCACTTTGATGCAGCTGATGAGGAGTGTAAATTGAATGTGTTTGTAGAATAGAATGAATGACATCATGGAACTGACCAAATGTGAATGGAACTTTGACCTGTTCCATGTAGAACTCAGAGGGACAAGGCAACACATTCTAAGATATTATAAACATTCCATATAGAATAGTCAACATATTGTTAACATGGTTCTGTATTTATATAAAAGTGGAAATGGGGACATTTTGTCCATTATAGAAATGTAGGACCCATTTTAATACAGCAACCTCCCTTCTCTGACATTATGTTCTAGTCGTCATGCATGTTAAGGTCTTAAAGAGGAAGAAAGGACTGTTCTGCATCAGCTACTTGTGTCCTGACTACATAAATATGTATCAACCACAGAACTGACACTTACTAGCAGTTGCCACACACTACCAGTAAGTTGACTCACTGTACAAGACCTCTCCCCTTCCCTTCACTCTGCAGGTACTCTAGACAATATCTTGAAATATAGTTTTGGGTTATTTGTTTTTAGTAATAAGTCATATACTTGACGGTAATATATCATTGTACTTCTTGTTGTGTTTTGAGTTGTGTTTTGGTTGTTACATCAGGTTCAGTATTCATGAAGTGTCTCAGTGTAGGAGTGTTGATCTACATAGAGATGAGATGATTAACCAGGGTAAAATAGACATGTAAACAAACTATTTAACACTGCAGTGTGTGTGTGTGCGGGGGATTTGTACACTGCTAGACATGACCACCTTGTTAACCTGATAGCCAGCCAGGTGAGACAAGTATTCTCACCAACAGCATACATGCATAAACATTATTTTGCAAAGGGACACCTCGTTAGCGCTGGAGAAGATGGCTGCTGTTTTATGGGATCTTAAAAACTTATTTGGGATAGGGGGCAGTATTCGGAAATTTTAATGAATGAGGTGCCCAAAGTAAACTGCCTGTTACTCAGGCCCAGAAACTAGGATATGCATATACAGTGGGGAGAATAAGTAATTGATACACTGCCGATTTTGCAGGTTTTCCTACTTACAAAGCATGTAGAGGTCTGTAATTTTTATCATAGTTACACTTCAACTGTGAGAGACGGAATCTAAAAAAAAATCCAGAAAATCACATTGTATGATTTATAAGTAATTAATTTGCATTTTATTGCATGACATAAGTATTTGATCATCTACCAACCAGTAAGAATTCCGTCTCTCACAGACCTGTTAGTTTTTCTTTAAGAAGCCCTCCTGTTCTCCACTCATTACCTGTATTAACTGCACCTGTTTGAACTCGTTACTTGTATAAAAGACATCTGTCCACACACTCAATCAAACAGACTCCAACCTCTCCACAATGGCCAAGACCAGAGAGTCTTGTGGTGGTGGGTTGGGTTAAGGAGAAGAATTAACATGAGACACAGTGATGGTGGGTTGGGTTAAGGAGAAGAATTAACATGAGACACAGTGATGGTGGGTTGGGTTAAGGAGAAGAATTAACATGAGACACAGTGATGCTGGGTTGTGTTTAGGAGTAGTATTAACATGAGACACAGTGATGGTGGGTTGTGTTTAGGAGTAGTATTAACCTGAGACACAGTGATGGTGGGTTGTGTTTAGGAGTAGTATTAACATGAGACACAGTGATGGTGGGTTGTGTTTAGGAGTAGTATTAACATGACACACAGTGATGGTGGGTTGTGTTTAGGAGCTGTATTAACATGAGACACAGTGATGGTGGGTTGTGTTTAGGAGTAGTATTAACATGAGACAGTGATGGTGGGTTGTGTTTAGGAGTAGTATTAACATGAGACACAGTGATGGTGGGTTGTGTTTAGGAGTAGTATTAACATGAGACACAGTGATGGTGGGTTGTGTTTAGGAGTAGTATTAACATGACACACAGTGATGGTGGGTTGTGTTTAGGAGTAGTATTAACATGAGACACAGTGATGGTGGGTTGTGTTTAGGAGTAGTATTAACATGAGATACAGTGATGGTGGGTTGTGTTTAGGAGTAGTATTAACATGAGACACAGTGATGGTGGGTTGTGTTTAGGAGTAGTATTAACATGACACACAGTGATGGTGGGTTGTGTTTAGGAGTAGTCTCAACATGAGACACAGTGATGGTGGATTGACATGGGTCCTTTCCAACAATGCAGAGTTAAAGATAAAAATACAGAGCATTCTGAAAGTATTCAGACCCCTTGACTTTTTCCATATTTTGTTACGTTACAGCCTTCTTCTAAAATGGATTCAAGTGTTTTTTCCCCCTCATCAATCTACACACAATTCTCCATAATAATAAATACAAAAACAGTTTTTTATACATTTTTGTAAAAAAAAATTAAACTGAAATATCACATTTCCATAAGTATTAAGACCTTTTACTCAGTACTTTGTTGAAGCACCTTGTCAGCGATAACAGCCTCGAGTCATCTTTGGTTTTATGCAACAAGCTTGGCAACTTGTATTTAGGGAGTTTCTCTCATTCTTCTCTGCAGATCCTCTCAAGCTCTGTCAGGTTGGATGGGGAGCATCGCTGCACAGCTATTTTCAGGTCTCTCCATAGATGTTCGATCGTGTTTGTCCTGCCTTTGGCTGGGCCACTGAAGGACATTCAGAGACTTGTCCCGAAGCTACTCCTGCGTTGTCTTGGCTGTGTGCTTAGGGTCGTTGTCTTGTTGGGAGGTCCTGAGCGCTCTGGAGCAGGTTTTCATCAAGGATCTCTCTCTACTTTTCTCATCTTTCCCTCAATCCTGACTAGTCTCCCAGTCCCTGCAGCTGAAAAACATCCCCACACCATTATGCTGCCACCACCATGCTTCATCGTAGGGATGTGCCAGGTAACCTCCAGACGTGAAACTTGGCTATTGAGGCCAAAGATCTTGGTTTCATCAGACCAGAGAATCTCATTTAGGTGCCTTTAGGCAAAGTTCAAGCTGGCTTTCATGTGCCTTTTACTGAGGAGTGTAGTAGGATTCAGCCTTTCGTCCTGTATTGGCGCGTTTCCGGTTTGATTGCTCTTCGGAGGTCATAGCAGAACTTCTTTAACCGTCCGGATTAGTGTCCCGTTCCTTGAAAGCGGAAGCTCCAGCCTTTAGCTCTGTGCAGATGTTGCCTGTAATCCATGGCTTCTGGTTGGGGTACGTCTGTAGGTCACTGTGGTGACAATATCGGTGATGCACTTATTAATGAAATGGTGAAAGACGTGATCAATTCCTCCATGTTATTGGATGAATCCCGGAACATATTCCAGTCTGTGCAAGTGAAACAGTCCTGTAGCTGAGCATCCACTTGATCGGACCACTTCTGTATTGAGCGTGTCTCTGGTACATCCTGTTTGAGTATTTGCATGTAGGCAGGAAGCAGGAGGATAAAAATATGGTCTGATTTGCCAAAGGGAGGGCTTTTTATGCATGTGTAGAGTATAGGTGAACTAGAGTTTTGTTGCCCCTAGTTGCACAGGTGAGGTTCAAAAAGGAGGAGCACAGGTGAGGTTCAAAAAGGAGGAGCACAGGTGAGGTTGAAAAAGGAGGAGCACAGGTGAGGTTGAAAAAGGAGGAGCACAGGTGAGGTTGAAAAAGGAGGAGCACAGGTGAGGTTGAAAAAGGAGGAGCACAGGTGAGGTTGAAAAAGGAGGAGCACAGGTGAGGTTGAAAAAGGAGGAGCACAGGTGAGGTTGAAAAAGGAGGAGCACCCTTTTTGGTTCTAGATAGAATTATTTTTGGTTCCAGGTAGGACCTTTTTGTGTTCCATGTAGAACCCTCTGTGGAAAGGGTTCTACATGGAATCCAAAAATGTTCTACCTGGAAAGATAAAAGGTTCTAAATAGCACCTTTTGTTTTCTAAGAGTGTAGACAAATCAACAAGATGTATATCCATGTCCTCGTTCAGCCACAACTCTGAGAAACCTATATTACAGTTATTCAGGTCCTGTTGACAGGATAGTCTCGAGCTCTTTTAGTTTGTTGGTCTATTTCGGGGTCTATTTGATGACCGATGTAATCTCGTCAGGATGCCTGCTCGCTTGACTCTCTGCTGCCGGGGATCAGGGTCTGGTCCGGAGTAAGCAGAATGTCAAAAGTTGCAGACTCGTAGACGTCATCCTGACCAACTGGCCCTCCAAATACACCTCCGCTGTCTTCAACCAGGATCTCAGCGATCACTGCCTCATTGCCTGTATCCGCTACGGAGCCGCAGTCAAACGACCACCCCTCATCACTGTCAAACGCTCCCTAAAACACTTCTGTGAGCAGGCCTTTCTAATCGACCTGGCACGGGTATCCTGGAAGGACATTGACCTCATCCCGTCAGTTGAGGATGCCTGGTCATTCTTTAAAAGTAACTTCCTCACCATTTTAGATAAGCATGCTCCGTTCAAAAAATGCAGAACTAAGAACAGATATAGCCCTTGGTTCAGTCCAGACCTGACTGCCCTCGACCAGCACAAAGATATCCTGTGGCGGACTGCAATAGCATCGAATAGTCCCCGCGATATGCAACTGTTCAGGGAAGTCAGGAACCAATACACGCAGTCAGTCAGGAAAGCTAAGGCCAGCTTCTTCAGGCAGAAGTTTGCATTCTGTAGCTCCAACTCCAAAAAGTTCTGGGACACTGTGAAGTCCATGGAGAACAAGAGCACCTCCTCCCAGCTGCCCACTGCACTGAGGCTAGGTAACACGGTCACCACCGATAAATCCATGATTATCGAAAACTTCAACAAGCATTTCTCAACAGCTGGCCATGCCTTCCGCCTGGCTACTCCAACCTCGGCCAACAACTCCGCCACCCCCCGCAGCTACTCGCCCAAGCCTCTCCAAGTTCTCCTTTACCCAAATCCAGATACCAGATGTTCTGAAAGAGCTGCAAGACCTGGACCCGTACAAATCAGCTGGGCTTGACAATCTGGACCCTCTATTTTTGAAACTATCCGCCACCATTGTCGCAACCCCTATCACCAGCCTGTTCAACCTCTCTTTCATATCGTCTGAGATCCCCAAGGATTGGAAAGATGCCGCAGTCACCCCCCTCTTCAAAGGGGGAGACACCCTGGACCCAAACTGTTAAAGACCTATATCCATCCTGCCCTGCCTTTCTAAGGTCTTCGAAAGCCTAGTCAACAAACAGGTCACTGACCATCTCGAATCCCACCGTACCTTCTCCGCTGTGCAATCTGGTTTCCGAGCCGGTCACGGGTGCACCTCAGCCACGCTCAAGGTACTAAACGATATCATAACCGCCATCGATAAAAGACAGTACTGTGCAGCCGTCTTCATCGACCTTGCCAAGGCTTTTGACTCTGTCAATCACCATATTCTTATCGGCAGACTCAGTAGCCTCGGTTTTTCGGATGACTGCCTTGCCTGGTTCACCAATTACTTTGCAGACAGAGTTCAGTGTGTCAAATCGGAGGGCATGCTGTCCGGTCCTCTGGCAGTCTCTATGGGGGTGCCACAGGGTTCAATCCTCGGGCCGACTCTTTTCTCTGTATATGTCAATGATGTTGCTCTTGCTGCGGGCGATTCCCTGATCCACCTCTACGCAGACGACACCATTCTATATACTTCCGGCCCGTCCTTGGACACTGTGCTATCTAACCTCCAAACGAGCTTCAATGCCATACAACACTCCTTCCGTGGCCTCCTACTGCTCTTAAACGCTAGTAAAACCAAATGCATGCTTTTCAACCATTCGCTGCCTGCACCCGCACGCCTGACCAGCATCACCACCCTGGATGGTTCCGACCTTGAATATGTGGACATCTATAAGTACCTAGGTGTCTGGCTAGACTGTAAACTCTCCTTCCAGACTCATATCAAACATCTCCAATCGAAAATCAAATCAAGAGTCGGCTTTCTATTCCGCAACAAAGCCTCCTTCACTCACGCCGCCAAACTTACCCTAGTAAAACTGACGATCCTACCGATCCTCGACTTCAGCGATGTCATCTACAAAATTGCTTCCAACACTCTACTCAGCAAACTGGATGCAGTTTATCACAGTGCCATCCGTTTTGTCACTAAAGCACCTTATACCACCCACCACTGCGACTTGTATGCTCTAGTCGGCTGGCCCTCGCTACATATTCGTCGCCAGACCCACTGGCTCCAGGTCATCTACAAGTCCATGCTAGTTAAAGCTCCTCCTTATCTCAGTTCACTGGTCACGATGGCAACACCCATCCGTAGCACGCGCTCCAGCAGGTGTATCTCACTGATCATCCCTAAAGCCAACACCTCATTTTGCCGCCTTTCGTTCCAGTTCTCTGCTGCCTGTGACTGGAACGAATTGCAAAAATCGCTGAAGTTGGAGACTTTTATCTCCCTCACCAACTTCAAACATCTGCTATCTGAGCAGCTAACCGATCGCTGCAGCTGTACATAGTCTATTGGTAAATAGCCCACCCATTTTTACCTACCTCATCCCCATACTGTTATTATTTATTTACTTTTCTGCTCTTTTGCACACCAATATCTCTACCTGTACATGACCATCTGATCATTTATCACTCCAGTGTTAATCTGCAAAATTGTAATTATTCGCCCACCTCCTCATGCCTTTTGCACACAATGTATATAGACTCCCCTTTTTTTCTACTGTTATTGACTTGTTAATTGTTTACTCCATGTGTAACTCTGTGTTGTCTGTTCACACTGCTATGCTTTATCTTGGCCAGGTTGCAGTTGCAAATGAGAACTTGTTCTCAACTAGCCTACCTGGTTAAATAAAGGTGAAATAAAAATAAAAAATAAAAAAGTAGAAATGTTCATCCAAATCAAGTGTAGTGATCACTGTTCTGATGTTTAGAAGCTGTTCTGGCCACAGGAAATGATGGCAGAGACATTAAGAACTAAAAAAGTTAAGACCAGCATAAAAAACACAAAATAGTCCACTGCTGCACCATCTCCTTCTATCACCAGCCTCCTCTGCTGTCCATAAGGGCCAACAGTGTAACAGAATATGATAGTGGCTAATACTACTATAGACATCAGTGTTTGTGTGCTTAAATGTGACTTGGTCAAGTACTAGCCAGTGTTGTGTTTCATTAGTTTATTATGTTGTTATTGACCCAACATTATTGAGGACATTATCATTAGGTACCAGTACTAAACACAATGGCCAACAGTGGGTGTGTCCCAAATGGCACCCTATTCTCTAAATAGTGTACTACTTTTAACTAGGGCACATAGGGTGCCATTTGGGACACATTCAGTGTAACAGAATATCACTGTGGCATTATATTTCTGCCCAAATGTATAAGGACATCGTTTGAAGAGAGGAGGCTGCAGTAATGTTGAGATGCCAGTAGGGAAAGCTCTTGTCTAGAACACTGGAACCTTCAGTACCACTATGATGCAGCTGATGAGGAGTGATGGGATTTAGTCACATTTTGCCTGTTTTAAAATGTAGGTCCACTCCTCAACATAAGACATATATCTGTGCTGACTTTCGTCCATTTTCAATTTACACTGAAATGCTTCCTATTCACAAGAGACCTCACCACACATAGAATAATGCAGTCCTAAACCACAGTCAAAGTATAGCCGTGTGTGTGTGTGTGTGTGTGTGTGTGTGTGTGTGTGTGTGTGTGTGTGTGTGTGTGTGTGTGTGTGTGTGGTGTGTGTGTGTGTTTGTATGGTTTTACTATCCTTGTGTGAACCAGAAGTCCTCACAAGGACTGTAAAACAAAGTTGGACAAGTGGGTGCATTTCACAGGTCCCCACAAGTAACAAGGCTATTTTTGGTTGAGATTAGGATGAAGAGTTAGATTTAGAGGTTAGAGGTTAAGGTTAGGATTAAGATTAGGGTTAGTGGTTAGGTAAAACATATTTTGAATGGGAATAACTGTTTTGGTCCAGGACAGTAACACAACATTTTGTCTGTGTTTGTCATTAGTTTACTCCAATTAGAGGAGGGGAGGTAAGGCAAGGGGAACATAATAAAGATTCAGATTGTTTAATAGTCACATGCACAGGTTTGCAGGTGCAATTGCAGGGTACAGTGAAAATCTTAGGCTTCGAGCTCCAATATGCAGGACTAGTGAAATAAAATGATGAAAAATTGTAATGAAAACAACAGAAATAGAACTAGCACTATATAGATAATAACTCTGGCAGTGATGGATAATGACCATTGGGGTGGTGGCTGTAGAGGGGGTGGGGTGGAATGACCATAGGGGGAGCAGCAGCATGATCCTTGAGTGGAAAATATATTGACAAAAAATACATATAAAAACTGAAACGTCCTCTCACTGTCAACTGCATTTATTTTCAGCAAACTTAACATGTGTAAATATTTCTATGAAGATAACAAGATTCAACAACTGAGACATGAACTGACCAAGTTCCACAGACATGTGACTAACACAAAGGGAATAATGTGTTCCTGAACAAAGAGGGGGTCAAAATCAAAAGTAACAGTCGATATCTGGCGTGGCCACCAGCTGCATTAAGTACTGCAGTGCATCTCCTCCACATGGACTGCACCAGATTGGCCAGATCTTCCTGTGAAGACCAAGGCACCTGCAAGTTCCCAGACATTTCTGGGGGGAACGGCCCTAGCCCTCACCCTCCAATCCAACAGGTCCCCGACGTGCTCAATAGGATTGAGATCCGGGCTCTTCGCTGGCCATGGCAGAACACTGACATTCCTGTCTTGCAGGAAATCACAAAAAAAAGAGCAGTATGGCTGGTGGCATTGTCATGCTGGAGGGTCATATCAGGATGAGCCTGCAGGAAGGGTACCACATGAGGGAGGAGGAAACCCTTTACAATGAAGATCTGTGAAGTTATTAGCATTTTTACAAAACATTTTTGGAAGACAGGGTCCTGAAAAAGGGACTTATATGACATATATGATGTATACTGTATACTGTATATATATATATATATATTAATATATATTAAATATAATGTATATATATATATTTATATTTGATATATATTGTATATATTTACAAAAAATATAAAAAGGGAACTGGAAAAGATTCAGACAATTACATTGATTGAAGCCACAATCTATCTGCAATATTGAAGCTGAGCTACCCCCTTAAAATATGTGTTTACTGCCAAGCTTTAGTCAGATCTGTTCAATAAGAGATTGTTGTTGATGATGATGATTACTTTATTGTATCCATTAGGACATTGTTTTGCATCATACATCATGCCATCTTAAATAGACAGATGTAGACAGACATGCAACACATCACACACATTACAGACAGACAGTATTCACATAGACAACCATATAGCACAATACATCACAACACAATATGAGCCTGGTTCATTTTCAGTAATGAGACCCTGTACCCCATTTACAGTTTATACTTCAATGTATCAGGTGGAGTTATTCACCAGCTATAGAGTGAGTTGTTGTTTATGTTTCTAGGACTGCAGGGTGGGAGATGCAACAATGGCCTTGAGAACAGCAGGAAGTGTGTTGGTGGTCTTTCTCTGGTCTGTAGCAGGTATGGTCTCATTCTTATATTTTTGTTGCTCTGTTTATCAGTCTACAGACATTTCTAAAAGCATAACCATTTTTATGTTCTACTGTCGACACATTTGGCGTCTCCACTCCATTTTAAACAGTTGTCTTTCTCACCTCACTGAGTGAAGCTTATCTGTGGTTTTCATTCACACTCAACCAACAAGTATCTATGTCTCAACTCAGCAACTATGGAACAAAGTGTTAGTGTGAGTCACAAGACCTTGAACTTAATGTAACGTCCTTGTGATGTCTAACTGTGTTTCAGTGGTACTGAGTCAGAATGGCTGGAGTGTTACATACACCACTCAGAGTATCTGTACCTTGAAGGGGTCAACAGTGGAGCTGTCCTGCTCTTACACATATACCAGTGGTACAGTCACAACAACCTTCTGGTTCATAACAAATAATGCTGAGGGGAATCCTGTGAGTCTGAGTGATGACCCAGACTACAAAGGTCGTGTGATGTACCATAGAGATAAGAAGAATGGCCACATCCTGACAATCACAGACCTGAGAGAGAGTGACTCAGCTACGTACAAGTTCAGCTTTATAACAGACCAGACCAGAAGGAGATATCCTGGCAGTCCTGGAGTCACTCTGTCTGTTACAGGTAACATTCTATATACTGCCAGTCCTGGAGTCACTCTGTCTGTAACAGGTAACATTCTATATCCTGGCAGTCCTGGAGTCACTCTGTCTGTTACAGGTAACATTCTATATACTGCCAGTCTTGGAGTCACTCTGTCTGTTACAGGTAAAATTCTATATACTGGCAGTCCTGGAGTCAGTCTGTCTGTAACAGGTAACATTCTATATCCTGTTAGTCCTGGAGTCACTCTGTCTGTAACAGGTAACATTCTATATACTGGCAGTCCTGGAGTCACTCTGTCTGTTACAGGTAACATTCTATATACTGGCAGTCCTGGAGTCACTCTGTCTGTTACAGGTAACATTCTATATACTGGCAGTCCTGGAGTCACTCTGTCTGTTACAGGTAACATTCTATATACTGGCAGTCCTGGAGTCACTCTGTCTGTTACAGGTAACATTCTATATACTGGCAGTCCTGGAGTCACTCTGTCTGTAACAGGTAACATTCTATATCCTGGCAGTCCTGGAGTCACTCTGTCTGTAACAGTTAACATTCTATATCCTGGCAGTCCTGGAGTCACTGTCTGTTACAGGTAACATTCTATATACTGGCAGTCCTGGAGTCACTCTGTCTGTAACAGGTAACATTCTATATACTGGCAGTCCTGGAGTCACTCTTTCTGTAACAGTTAACATTCTATATCCTGGCAGTCCTGGAGCCACTCTGTCTGTAACAGGTAACATTCTATATACTGGCAGTCCTGGAGTCACTCTGTCTGTAACAGGTAACATTCTATATACTGGCAGTCCTGGAGTCACTCTGTCTGTAACAGGTAACATTCTATATCCTGGCAGTCCTGGAGTCACTCTGTCTGTAACAGGTAACATGCTGTATACTGGCAGTCCTGGAGTCACTCTGTCTATAACAGGTAACATTCTATATACTTGCAGTCCTGGAGTCACTCTGTCTGTAACAGGTAACATTCTATATACTGGCAGTCCTGGAGTCACTCTGTCTGTAACAGGTAACATTATATATACTGGCATTCCTGGAGTCACTCTGTCTGTAACAGGTAACATTCTATATACTGGCAGTCCTGGAGTCACTCTGTCTGTAACAGGTAACATTCTATATACTGGCATTCCTGGAGTCACTCTGTCTGTCACAGGTAACATTCTATATCCTGGCAGTCCTGGAGTCACTCTGTCTGTAACAGGTAACATTCTATATACTGGCAGTCCTGGAGTCACTCTGTCTGTAACAGGTAACATTCTATATACTGGCAGTCCTGGAGTCACTCTGTCTGTAACAGGTAACATTCTATATACTGGCAGTCCTGGAGTCACTCTGTCTGTTACAGGTAAGATTCTATATACTGGCAGTCCTGGAGTCACTCTGTCTGTAACAGGTAACATTCTATATACTGGCAGTCCTGGAGTCACTCTGTCTGTTACAGGTAACATTCTATATACTGGCAGTCCTGGAGTCACTCTGTCTGTTACAGGTAACATTATATATACTGGCAGTCCTGGAGTCACTCTGTCTGTTACAGGTAACATTCTATATACTGGCAGTCCTGGAGTCACTCTGTCTGTTACAGGTAACATTCTATATACTGGCAGTCCTGGAGTCACTCTGTCTGTTACAGGTAACATTCTATGTACTGGCAGTCCTGGAGTCACTCTGTCTGTTACAGGTAACATTCTATATACTGGCAGTCCTGGAGTCACTCTGTCTGTCACAGGTAACATTCTATATCCTGGCAGTCCTGGAGTCACTCTGTCTGTAACAGGTAACATTCTATATACTGACAGTCCTGGAGTCATTCTGTCTGTTACAGGTAACATTCTATTGTCTGATGTTCTGTTTAATCTTCATTAACCCTTTAGGTCTAGAAATGGTCTTGATTTGTATTAATCTAATAAAATAATGAGCTGGTGCACACCCATATAAAATGATTTAGTGTCGAGGTGCTGACTAATGGAGAATAAACTGGAAGCTGTAACAACAAAGAGAGTCACACTCCATATGTATAACCTCCCAGTCATTTGTTGCTTAAAATACACCAATGTTTCGACATCACCTTCTTCAGGGTAAATGTATTGCATCATGTGACGACACTAGACAACAGGGGATTCAGGTTGATGTTGTCTACTCCAGACCTGCAGGTGAAGGTGACTCCTACATGGTGGGCAACGTCGAAGACACTGACCTGTAGCACCACCTGTACTCTGACTGACCACCCCACCTACATCTGGTACAAGAACGGACAACATCTAGATGAGAGTACCTCGCCCCAATACAAAGACCCAGTCTCCAAGAACTATGATGCCAGTTATTCCTGTGCTGTAAAAGGCCATGAGGACCTCCACTCTCCTGCAGTGTGTGAGTGTTCATTTAATACATTATAATGTGTGTTGGTTTCACTATGAGAACTTGAGAACTTTGAGCATTTCTAGATAGAACTGAGAATAGAATCCAGTTGACCTCTTGTTATGTCACTGTGTTTCAGGTGTTCAGGGTCAGAGCTGCTACAGAGTGACTTACACCAAGAGGAGAATCTGTGCCCTGAAGGGGTCAACAGTGGACATATCCTGTACTTATGTTGGTTTTTATAACACCACATCATCATTCTGGTTTAGAAGTGATAAGTCGACCCCTGAAGACCTAACCACAGACCCAGGGTATGCAGGTCGTGTGGAGTACACTGGAACATACAGAGGTCCCTTCACCCTGAGAATCACAGATCTGAGAGAGGAGGACTCAGCTGAGTATCGCTTCACTTTTAAAACAGACAACTTTGAATGGGGTCATAGTTTCCCAGGAACAACTCTGACTGTCACAGGTAATACTACACTTACAGAACATTATGATGTATACTGGTAATACTACACTTACAGGACATTATGATATACTGGTAATACTACACTTACAAAACATTATAATATACTGGTAATACTACACTTACAGAACATTATGATATACTGGTAATACTACACTTACAGAACATTATGATATACTGGTAATACTACACTTACAGAACATTATGATATACTGGTAATACTACACTTACAGAACATTATGATATACTGGTAATACTACACTTACAGGACATTATGATATACTGGTAATACTACACTTACAAAACATTATAATATACTGGTAATACTACACTTACAGAACATTATGATATACTGGTAATACTACACTTACAGAACATTATGATATACTGGTAATACTACACTTACAGAACATTATGATATACTGGTAATACTACACTTACAGAACATTATGATATACTGGTAATACTACACTTACAGAACATTATGATATACTGGTAATACTACACTTACAGAACATTATGATATACTGGTAATACTACACTTACAGAACATTATGATATATACTGGTAATACTACACTTACAGAACATTATGATATACTGGTAATACTACACTTACAGAACATGATGATATACTGGTAATACTACACTTACAGAACATTATGATATATACTGGTAATACTACACTTACATAACATTATGATATACTGGTAATACTACACTTACAGAACATAATGATATACTGGTAATACTACACTTACATAACATTATGATATACTGGTAATACTACACTTACAGAACATTATGATATATACTGGTAATACTACACTTACAGAACATTATGATATACTGGTAATACTACACTTACATAACATTATGATATACTGGTAATACTACACTTACAGAACATTATGATATACTGGTAATACTACACTTACATAACATTATGATATACTGGTAATACTACGCTTACAGAACATTATGATATACTGGTAATACTACACTTACAGAACATTATGATATACTGGTAATACTACACTTACAGAACATTATGATATACTGGTAATACTACACTTACATAACATTATGATATACTGGTAATACTACACTTACAGAACATAATGATATACTGGTAATACTACACTTACAGAACATTATGATATACTGGTAATACTACACTTACATAACATTATGATATACTGGTAATACTACACTTACAGAACATGATGATATACTGGTAATACTACACTTACAGAACATTATGATATACTGGTAATACTACACTTACATAACATTATGATATACTGGTAATACTACACTTACAGAACATTATGATATACTGGTAATACTACGCTTACAGAACATTATGATATACTGGTAATACTACACTTACAGAACATTATGATATACTGGTAATACTACACTTACAGAACATGATGATATACTGGTAATACTACACTTACAGAACATTATGATATACTGGTAATACTACACTTACAGAACATTATGATATACTGGTAATACTACACTTCAGAACATGATGATATACTGGTAATACTACACTTACAGAACATTATGATATACTGGTAATACTACACTTCAGAACATGATGATATACTGGTAATACTACACTTACAGAACATTATGATATACTGGTAATACTACACTTACAGAACATTATGATATACTGGTAATACTACACTTACATAACATTATGATATACTGTCACTACTTTATCTCTAGTTGTAGTAGGTTGAAATGATGAGGTTTGTTATTTTATGTTGTTATTCTCTCTTCATTCAGACCTGCAGGTGAAGGTGACTCCTGGCACAGTGACAGAAGGATCATGGGTTATACTGACGTGTAGCACCACCTGTACTCTGACTGAAATCCCCAACCCCACCTACATCTGGTACATGAATGGAGAATTTCTATTTTCTGACTCCTCTCCCCAGTATCAATACTCAGTCAATAGAGGAGGCTCTGACAGCTACTCCTGTGCCTTAAGAGGCCATGACAAACTTAGCTCTCCTGAAGTCACAGTGGGTGAGTGTTGTGATTTACCTCCAGAGTTTTACCTCCAGAGATTTCCTCTCTTATGGTAAACAGACTTGATATTTTCAGTCAATTCAGATTGCTGATTTATAACTATAGCTCATTACTATCTAACATGTTAGTTATACTGAGAATCATACAAATAAGCTAATATCATCACCATCTTCACCATCACCGTCAACATCATCATCATCATGTGCTTCATCATTTGTTCCAGATACTTCTTCTCTGAGCTGCTTAAGGGTGACCTACACCAGTATAGGCATCTGTTCCTTGATACTATCCGTGGACCTGCCTTGCACTACCATATATCCCACAGGTTAGACTGTGTTATCTTTAAGTCTGGTAGAGTCATTTTGTCAACTACAGAAGGAAACCAGAAAGTGTGTTTTTATTTGCTCTCATTCAGACCTGCAGGTGAAGGTGACTCCTGACACAAAGACAGGGAAGAGGACACTGACCTGTAGCACCACCTGTACTCTGACTGACAACCCCACCTACATCTGGTACAGGAATGGACAGTCTCTTGCTTGGCTCACTTCCCAACAACACTCTGTCTGGAGTTCTGAAACAGAGAGTTACTCCTGTGCTGTTAAAGGCCATGAGGATCTCCGCTCTCCTGCAGTGTGTGAGTCTGGATTCTATTGGGATAATTTGTAGCTAACCTTTCTTTTTAACAAAGTAAGGCAACTTTCTAACTTCAAGGTATATCTGAACAAAACTATTTCATGTATTTTCAGGTGTTCAGGGTCACAACTGCTGGAGGGTGACTTACACCAAGAGGAGAATCTGTGTCTTGAAGGGCTCCACAGTGGACATATCCTGCTCTTACACTCATCCCACTAGTTATATAGAACAAGGTTCATTCTGGTTTATACATAAACACCCTGTAGATGTCAGTTCATATCCAGAGTATACAGGTCGTGTGGAGTACAATAGGAACACAGAGAACCACCACACCATGACAATAACACACCTGACAGAGAATGACTCGGCTGAATACAAATTCAGATTACTAACAACAGATGAGGGGAGATTGTCTGGGCTTCCTGGTGTGATGTTGACTGTCACAGGTAATACTCCACCTACAGTTATTATTGTAATAGGACAAGTCTAATCACATGACAAGCCAGTCTGGAGTCAAATATGACTGATGATTCCTCTTAGATATCCTGTTGGAGATGGATCCTACGTCTGTGTCAGAGGGGGAGAGAGTCACACTGAGATGTAGAACCCAATGTCGAGTCGGTCTCAACCCCACCTACATCTGGTACAAGAACGGACAAAGCCTGACCAACCCAGTCACCAGTTATAACAGCCTGATCCTAGAACCAGTCAGCAGTGAGGATGCAGGGAACTACTCCTGTGCTGTAGAAGGTTTTGAGAGAATCCACTCTCCAGAAGAGACTCTCACTGTCAGATGTGAGTACATTGGGTGTTGATATATCTACAGTGAAAGTCATTGATGTCATCTCTCTAATACATGGTTCTACATGTCAGTGTAATATACTAATCTCTACTAATTTACATCATCTCTGTAATACATGGTTCTACATGTCAGTGTAATATACTAATCTCTACTAATTTACATCATCTCTGTAATACATGGTTCTACATGTCAGTATAATATACTAATCTATACTAATTTACATCATCTCTGTAATACATGGTTCTACATGTCAGTGTAATATACTAATCTATACTAATTTACATCATCTCTCTAATACATGGTTCTACATGTCAGTGTAATATACTAATCTCTACTAATTTACATCATCTCTGTAATACATGGTTCTACATGTCAGTGTAATATACTAATCTATACTAATTTACATCATCTCTGTAATACATGGTTCTACATGTCAGTGTAAATTACTAATCTATACTAATTTACATCATCTCTTGCTTCCTTACATGGTATATGAGTTCTTATTTGTTCTGTCATCTTCAACACCAGATGGACCAAAGAACACCTCAGTGTCAGTCAGTCCCTCTGGTGAAATAGTGGAGGGCAGTTCAGTGACTCTGACCTGCAGCAGTGATGCCAACCCACCTGTGGACAAATACACCTGGTACAAGAAGAACGTAGCCTCACCAAAAGCATCAGGACAGAGTTACAGCATCACTAACATCATCTCTGAGGACAGAGGAGAATATTACTGTGAGGCCCAGAATGGAAGAGGATCTATGAACTCTACATCTCTGATGATCATTGTAGCAGGTAAAGTTGATGATGTTTCAAGGTATATTCTTCTAGTTTGCCTCATTACACTTTGGTTTATAACTATACATAGGCTTCTATATACAAGTATTACATTAATGTCCTGTATTGCTGTATATTCATTTTCACTTCATAATAACATATCCTCATGTCATCCATTTGATATTTTAGGGAAACAGACCTCAGTTCTGACTGCAGCTGTAGGAATCATAGTGGTGGTTCTGGTTCTCATCCTCTGTCTCTCTGGCTTCATGTGGTTCAGGTGAGTGAAAATAGATATTTGTTTTATTCTTTCACCTTAGCACACTGATTTGTTATTAACTTAATTCCTTCATTGAGTTATAGGCCCAATGCCCTTAACCACGAGGCCACCTGGGGTGGCAGGTAGCTTAGTGGTTAGAGCGTTGAACTTGCAACCAAGATTGAATCTCTGAGCTGAAAATATATACATCTGTTGTTCTGCCTCTGAACAAGGCAGTTAACCCACTGTTCCTAGACCAGTTAACCCACTGTTCCTAGACCAGTTAACCCACTGTTCCTAGACCAGTTAACCCACTGTTCCTAGACCAGTTAACCCACTGTTCCTAGACCAGTTAACACACTGTTCCTAGACCAGTTAACCCACTGTTCCTAGACCAGTTAACACACTGTTCCTAGACCAGTTAACACACTGTTCCTAGACCAGTTAACCCACTGTTCCTAGACCAGTTAACCCACTGTTCCTAGACCAGTTAACCCACTGTTCCTAGACCAGTTAACCCACTGTTCCTAGGCTGTCATTGTAAATACGAGTTTGTTCTTAACTGACTTGCCTAGTTAAATAAAGGTTAAAACCTGTTAAAATGTATTTGTAATATATCAACTTACTTACAGAGCAGAACTCACTCTGTCCATCTTTACAGGAGATCCACAGGAGGAAGTGATGCCACAGCAGACACACAGGTGATTCTATTAGTTGCAACAGGGTTTCAGCTGTGTCGTGCTGTGCAAAAAACTAAATGTTCACCCAGGGGGTTACAACTACATTTTCATTCATTTACGGTGACATGACAGTCTCTTTCATACTATTTTCATTGTTCTCTCTCTCTCTCTCTCTCTCTCTACAGAGTGTCCGTCCTGACTGTAACAGTGACTCGTACACAGGTCTGAACATGAGGACCATGTCCCCTGACTATGACACTCTGATAGTAAGTCCCTTTTCATGAATTTGGTTTGCTTATGAGTGTGTGTTTTACACAGTACTTGAATGTGTTTAGAGTAAATTATGGAAAGACTGGTGTTTCAAAGAACTCATGCATTTCCTCTCTCCCTCCTTCTCCTTCTCTCCCTCCCTCTCCTTCTCTCCCTCCCTCTCCTTCTCTCCTTCTCTCTCTTTCTCGCTCTCTCTCTTTCTGTTCACAGAGTGTCCATCCTGACCCTAACAGTGATACGTACACACCTCTGAACATGAAGACCACGTCACCAGAGTATGAAACCCTGGCAGTAAGTGTGTATGTGTGTGTGTGTCTGTGTCTGTGTCTGTGTCTGTGTCTGTGTGTGTGTGTATAAAATGTTTAGTGGGAGTGCTACTTCAGTATGTCTTTTTTCAGAATGTGAGGGGAATCTCCCACTGAAGAGAACAACCACAGAACCTGGACTGAAGAGAAGCACCACAGAACCTGGACTCAAGAGAACAATCACAGATCCTGGACTGAAGAGAAGCACCACAGATCCCGGACTGAAGAGAACAACCAACATTGAACCTGGACTGAAAATGATCACCACACAACCTGGACTGAAGAGAACAACCACAGATCCTGGACTGAAGAGAGGCACCACAGATCCTGGACTGAAGAGAGGCACCATAGATCCTGGACTGAAGAGAAGCACCATAGATCCTGGACTGAAGAGAACCACCAACATTGAACCTGGACTGAAGAGAACCACCAACATTGAACCTGGACTGAAGAGAAGCACCACAGATCCTGGACTGAAGAGAACCACCAACATTGAATCTGGACTGAAGAGAACCACCACAGAACCTGGACTGAAGAGAACCACCAACATTGAACCTGGACTGAAGAGAACCACCAACATTGAACCTGGACTGAAGAGAACCACCAACATTGAACCTGGACTGAAGAGAACCACCAACATTGAACCTGGACTGAAAATGATCACCACACAACCTGGACTGAAGAGAACCACCAACATTGAATCTGGACTGAAGAGAACCACCACAGAACCTGGACTGAAGAGAACCACCAACATTGAACCTGGACTGAAGAGAACCACCAACATTGAACCTGGACTGAAGAGAACCACCAACATTGAACCTGGACTGAAGATAACCACCAACATTGAACCTGGACTGAAGAGAACCACCAACATTGAACCTGGACTGAAGAGAACCACCAACATTGAACCTGGACTGAAGAGAAGCACCACAGATCCTGGACTGAAGAGAACCACCAACATTGAATCTGGACTGAAGAGAACCACCACAGAACCTGGACTGAAGAGAACCACCAACATTGAACCTGGACTGAAGAGAACCACCAACATTGAACCTGGACTGAAGAGAACCACCAACATTGAACCTGGACTGAAGAGAACCACCAACATTGAACCTGGACTGAAAATGATCACCACACAACCTGGACTGAAGAGAACCACCAACATTGAACCTGGACTGAAGAGAACCACCAACATTGAACCTGGACTGAAGAGAACCACCAACATTGAACCTGGACTGAAGATAACCACCAACATTGAACCTGGACTGAAAAGAACCACCAACATTGAACCTGGACTGAAGAGAACCACCAACATTGAACCTGGACTGAAGAGAACCACCAACATTGAACCTGGACTGAAGAGAACCACCAACATTGAACCTGGACTGAAGAGAACCACCAACATTGAACCTGGACTGAAGAGAACCACCAACATTAAACCTGGACTGAAGAGAAGCACCAACATTGAACCTGGACTGAAGAGAACCACCAACATTGAACCTGGACTGAAGAGAACCACCAACATTGAACCTGGACTGAAGAGAAGCACCAACATTGAACCTGGACTGAAGAGAACCACCAACATTGAACCTGGACTGAAGAGAACCACCAACATTGAACCTGGACTGAAGAGAACCACCAACATTGAACCTGGACTGAAGAGAACCACCAACATTGAACCTGGACTGAAGAGAACCACCAACATTGAACCTGGACTGAAAATGATCACCACATAACCTGGACTGAAGGTTCCAATACAAAATGAGGCCTTTACACCTCTATTCTATTGCTGCCATATCTAGAGGTTTTTACACACCATGAACTTTAACTTTTCACTAAATACTGGAGTATACATTTTGGAATGGAATATATTGATGATAAATGAGATGGGTTATATTTTGATGTAAATCTGTTTACTATCTTTAGTTTTATTTCTGATCTTTTTCTATGGGATTGTGCCATATACAGATGTTTTATAACATCAATAGTCCTACTTTCCTCAGCAACTAATGTGGATCATATTGAAAACAGCTTTTTCATATTTTAGCTCTTGGACCAGGTTTCTCCGGATGTGTTTAATGATGATTAACTTTGTATTGCTGTCAGATATTATTACTAATTTTATATTACGTAGTACAATATTGTTCCGTCATGATATATTTTTTATATAAAAATAAATGTAATCAGTCCGTTATTATAATTTCCAACATTTTGGTAGGCTATTTGTTAGTCAACTTGTCTATCATTTCTAAATACATGCAGTGGCGACACGTCATTCAGGGCAGCTGAGGCAGAGCTAAATCTGTTTTCAGCCCCATGGTTAGCTTTTTCTGTTGCTTGTTTTGAAATTAATACGTGACACATCAGTTTGCAAATCAAGTTAATAAATAAAGAAAGCATTGAGTTAATAAAGTCGCATAAAAACATGGTCTCTTTTTTCCTTTCTTGAGTTAAGGCAGCTCCAAAATGTAGGTGTTGCAGCCTAGCTTAGTGCTTTCTGTGGTGGTGGGGCAGCCAGCATAAAATACGGAGCGTAGGGGTTGGTAATGTTCTCTAGTTGTGCTGTGATTGGCTAAGTGTTCTGTCACTCATGGGGACACTACATAACCACAACATCTACGGGTAGAGCTCGAAATGTTAAACCCCTTGGGTGCTGCCATAGAATTACATTAGAAATGCCCATCCAACAAGGCTCAAGGTCATTGGCTTAGACAAAATTACGTCAAATCGCGTTAAATCTACCGTAGCTTTGATTGGACTGATTGGACAAACTTTCAAAATCTTAGCTGGCAAGCTAGACAAGCAGTCATCATCATGCATCAAGTCGACAATCTACTGACAAATCCTTATCAATCCTTGTCATATGAAATTATAGATAAAACGTATCAGTGCTCATTGGCCATTGGACATAAACATTACAAAACAAGTTGGAACAAGTCACAAATTCAACAATTAGTGCTAAGGCAGCACTGCAGGCCCGGGTTTGATCCCGGACTGTTACAACCGGCTGTGACCGGGAGACCTATGAGGCGGAGCACAATTGTCCCAGGGTCATCTGGGTTAGGGGAGGGTTTAGCCAGCCAGGATGTCCTTGTCTCATCATGCTCTAGTAACTCCTTGTGGCCTGGCGCCTGCAAGCTGACGTCGGTCGTCAGTTAAACAGTGTTTCCTGCGACACATTGGTGCCTGCTGTTTGTCCTCCTGTCCAAGGGGTGGAGCAGGAGAGCACCAGGCTGGTAATCAGGTACCTAGACCACTGGATGCAGAGAACCCCTCACTCTCCTCAGAAGACCAACCCTATAGGCCTCAACACCTCCTCAGCCTCCCAGTACGCCTCCACATGGTAAGGACATCCGGCTTTGAGGAGAATATTACTGTGAGGCTGAGAATACAATTGCATCTATGAACTCTGCAGCTCTGATGATCGTTGTAGCAAGTAAATTTTCATCCTTAAAATATATAATAATATAATAATATAATATAATTTCAAGATAAATCTTAATAATTATACTTTGGATTAGTACACTTTTGTTAATAATTACAGGTTTGTTTATAAAATCCCCAAGTATTAACAAGTATTACATTGATATTCTATTTTATTATCATAATAATATTCAGTTCATTAGAACATAATGTGTTCTCATATCATCCATATTTTATTTTAGGGAAACAGACCTCAGTTCTGACTGCAGCTGTAGGAATCACAGTGGTTCTGGTTCTCATCCTCTGTCACTCTGGCTTCAGGTGCGTTTTGAGGATGAGGATGTCCACTACGCTGCTGTGAAATTCAACCTCCCCTGTGCTGCCACCCAGTGAGCATATTCTGCATTAAGGTCATTCATATGCTGCTGTTTATTGTAGGAGATGTCATCAATATGCAAAACAGTTGATCCTTTGAGACCACTATGAACCCAAACTATGAACCCAACAATGGACATCTCAGGACAGTGACATGTCTAAAATGGGGGAGTGACGTGATGATGGTTTTGAGGAACTGTTTTCTTTTCCAAATGGCACCCTATTCCCAATTTAGTGCACTACTTTAGACAGAGCCCTATAGGGTGCCACCATTTGGGACAATGTCTTTGTTTCATTATTGCTTCTCTCTCTTCAGCAGCACAAGCAGCTGAGGAGGACTCCTCTGTTCTCTACAGTACAGTCAACAAACCCAGAACCAAGAAGATCTGAATGCAACAAACCCAGAACCAAGAAGACCTGAACACAACAAACCCAGAACCAAGAAGACCTGAACACAACAAACACAGAAATAAGA
The DNA here is from genome assembly GCF_057628025.1 of Oncorhynchus mykiss. Lineage (NCBI taxonomy): Eukaryota > Metazoa > Chordata > Actinopteri > Salmoniformes > Salmonidae > Oncorhynchus > Oncorhynchus mykiss. The sequence continues at coordinate 15,578,412 of NC_143034.1, read as the reverse complement.
AGACCTGAACAGAACAAGTTTAATTTGTTTATATGGGCTATAAGTAAAGGAGTGTTAATTGCTTTTGCAGTATTTTTTCCCCCCGAAAAATTATGGATATTTTTTTTCAAAAAGGGGAAGTGAAATTTAAAATCAAATAGCTAAATGATCCATGGTATGACCACCTTAAAACAATTCCATATGTCAGCTAGTAGAACCCCCCCCCAGACTTTTAGAGGTTCAGAATCCCAGTGTCAGAGGGAGCAATGACCAGCACCTAGACACATACATCAAATTAAATCTAATTGTATTTGTCAAGTTTGAAATGGTTAAGGACACGCTCTTAAGCAACAATGCAGTTGTTTATATGTAAGAAAATATTAGATTTCTTTAAATAAAAAATGCTAAAAAATAACTATATAAATCACACAATAACATTTCAATAACGAAGCAGCAATAAACATTTACATGAAAGATTATTCATTGTCATTTTCAAAAAACACACATCATGCAGACTCAATGGGACACAATAATCCCAGACAGACAGACAGACAGACAGACAGACAGACAGACAGACAGACTTAGCTATATGCATGTCAGGGTTCACTTTGGGTCCATTGCTCTGAAGATCAGTGAGCTGAAAACATCTCTTTCACACAAGAACACAGAGGATATACAGAGCAGCTTGCCTTGGCCTTGGCATAATGACAGCTCACTGTTGTCTGTTGTTTATAGCTAGCTAATGTTGATAGCTAAATCTTAGCTAGCTAGCTAGCTCACAAGCTAACTATGGGGTCTTGCTGTAATTCAGAGGCAGCGCATCATATTGTTCACAATCCAGTACATTCAGAGTAGCTGTGTGATGCACAAAAATACTTGTTTATCGCTGAATAACAGCAGCTTCATGTAGCTAACAAGCTAGTTGAGATCACTAGTTCACTCAATACAACCGCCAGTTCAATATAAGTCCCAATAACAGTATTTTTACGTGCGTGACTGTTTTATTCTATATGTATTTTTCACATTTTCTACCTTCTATTTTGTATATTTTCATCGGACTAGTTGGGACATATGAAGCCTGTAAGCTGCAGTAATGTTGAGATGCCAGTAGGGAGAGCTCTAGTCTAGAACACTAGAACCAAAGATACTCCCCTTTCATCTGTTCTGGAACCTTCAGTACCAGCTGATGAGGAGTGATGGGAATGGGTCACATTTTGTCTCTTGTAAAACATGTAGGTCCACTCCTCAAATAAAGAAATGTAACTAAAGTATTCTGACTTTAGACCATTTTCTATTTAGATACAGTAACATGCTTATGTGACATGCTGTTCCTGCATGTTATTGCCCTGACTAGGCTACTTTAAAATATCAAAAGTATCAACCACAGAACTCACACATAGGCTTTGTCTGCTTCTACTAACACTTACAGTAGACTCCTTCTTGTTTCCACACAGTGACAGTAAGTTGACTCACTGTTCAAGACCTCTCCTCTTCACTTCACTCTGTAAGTACACTTGACTATATCTTGAAATATAGTTTTAGTTTTGATGTTTTTAGCCAAACATCACATGACTTACTGTATCTTTGTACTTGTTGGTTTATATTGAACTGTGTTTTGGTTGTTACATCAGGGCCTGTATTCATAAAGTGTCTCAGATGGTCCATATAATTATGATCTAAAAGGCTAAACTGATCCCAGATCAGCTCTCCTACTCTGATACACTTTGTGAATACTGACCCTGGACTGTGGTTTCATGTGTTTAGTTTAGATCAGTTTATTCATTTACATGTTTAAAACATGATCAGTAGAGTTTACCAGTAATACCCAGATCTCCATTCAATAGGGTCATGTTCACTGTCATAGTATAACAGGGTCAAGAATAACTGTGTGTGTGTGTGTGTACGTGTGTGTGTGTGTGTGTGTGTGTAGGTGTGTGTGTGTACGTGTGTGTGTGTACGTGTGTGTATGTGTGTGTGTGTGTATGTGTGTACGTGTGTGTGTGTGTACGTGTGTGTGTGTGCACGTGTGTGTGTGCACGTGTGTGTGTGTGTGTGTGTGTGCACGTGTGTGTGAGTGTGTGTGTGAGTGTGTGCGTGCATGTGTGTGTGTGTGTTCGTGGGTACGTGTGTGAGTGTGTGTGTGTGTGCGTGCGTGCATGCGTGTGCGTGTGTACGTGTGTGTACGTGTGTGTGCGTGTGTGTGTGTAAATGTATTTTTACATATTAATCAGATTGTGGGATTTTTTTATTTTATTTTATTTTTTTATTTCACCTTTATTTAACCAGGTAGGCTAGTTGAGAACAAGTTCTCATTTACAACTGCGACCTGGCCAAGATAAGGCATAGCAGTGTGAACAGACAACACAGAGTTACACATGGAGTAAACAATTAACAAGTCAATAACACAGTAGAAAAAAGGGGAGTCTATATATACATTGTGTGCAAAAGGCATGAGAAGGTAGGCAAATAATTACAATTATGCAGATTAACACTGGAGTGATAAATGATCAGATGGTTATGTACAGGTAGAGATTGGTGTGCAAAAGAGCAGAAAAATAAAAATAAATAAATAAAAACAGTATGGGGATGAGGTAGGTGAAAATGGGTGGGCTATTTACCAATAGACTATGTACAGCTGCAGCGATCGGTTAGCTGCTCGGATAGCAGATGTTTGAAGTTGGTGAGGGAGATAAAAGTCTCCAACTTCAGCGATTTTTGCAATTCGTTCCAGTCACAGGCAGCAGAGAACTGGAACGAAAGGCGGCCAAATGAGGTGTTGGCTTTAGGGATGATCAGTGAGATACACCTGCTGGAGCGCGTGCTACGGATGGGTGTTGCCATCGTAACCAGTGAACTGAGATAAGGCGGAGCTTTACCTAGCATGGACTTGTAGATGACCTGGAGCCAGTGGGTCTGGCGACGAATATGTAGCGAGGGCCAGCCGACTAGAGCATACAAGTCGCAGTGGTGGGTGGTATAAGGTGCTTTGGTGACAAAACGGATGGCACTGTGATAAACTGCATCCAGTTTGCTGAGTAGAGTGTTGGAAGCAATTTTGTAGATGACGTCGCCGAAGTCGAGGATCGGTAGGATAGTCAGTTTTACTAGGGTAAGTTTGGCGGCGTGAGTGAAGGAGGCTTTGTTGCGGAATAGAAAGCCGACTCTTGATTTGATTTTCGATTGGAGATGTTTGATATGGGTCTGGAAGGAGAGTTTAGAGTCTAGCCAGACACCTAGGTACTTATAGATGTCCACATATTCAAGGTCGGAACCATCCAGATCCATCCGGATATAGAATCACGACCAACATTTTTGGCACTTGACAAGTACTGAGCTTTATTGTCTGCTACAAAAGTTGGGATGTACGTTGTACATGTGGTTTCACATAAAGACTTGTGCATGCTGTTTTAAGAGCTCTCAGAGCAACATATTGTTGTGGAGACATTTTGAAAATGGCCTAAAGTAAGAGTTATGAGTGATTGAATGAATGCTTCGTAAGAGCTTTAGGAGTAGTATAGAAACAGTGATGGTGGGTTGTGTTTAGGAGTAGTATTAACATGAGACACAGTGATGGTGGGTTGTGTTTAGGAGTAGTATTAACATGAGACACGGTGATGGTGAGTTGTGTTTAGGAGTAGTATTAACATGAGACACAGTGATGGTGGGTTGTGTTTAGGAGTAGTATTAACATGAGACACTGTGATGGTGGGTTGTGTTTAGGAGTAGTACTAACATGAGACACAGTGATGGTAGGTTGTGTTTAGGAGTAGTATTAACATGAGACACAGTGATGGTGGGTTGTGTTTAGGAGTAGTATTAACATGAGACACAGTGATGGTGGGTTGTGTTTAGGAGTAGTATTAACATGAGACAGTGATGGTGGGTTGTGTTTAGGAGTAGTATTAACATGAGACAGTGATGGTGGGTTGTGTTTAGGAGTAGTATTAACATGAGACACAGTGGTGGTGGCTTAATAATTAGCCACATTGATTAGTCACAGGAATCAGGACTAATTAAGTTGATGAAGTTTTACAAACGGTGGACCTACCAAATGGATGGGCATTCATAAAATTCCATTGTGGTCCGACGTGGTAGAAAACAACCCCGTAAGCACAGGATGACATCTTTTTTGGTCATGTCCGAACTGGACATTTTTTTTGTGTTTTATAAATGGTAGACCTACAACATAGATGGCATTCCTAAAATTACATTTCAGACAACACGGTTCTTACCTCAGTAAGCACCGTCCAACACGGACACCTTTTGGATGGTGTTTTTGTGCATTCCAGACCGGCCCTGATTTCCACGTTCACGGACGTTGGTTTTTGGTCTGGTCCGGACCAAATCTGAACCAATCATAGACGTCTGTGTTTGTTTGAGATTTTGCCCGGTCTGGACCAGCTTTCATTTGGCCCAAACAAAGATGTCTATGAATCACCTCTTCTCATCTCTCATTCAGAACCTAAAGTAACTTCAACACCTGGAAAAATAATTATTTTAAAACCGCGACCTAGAGAGGTAACACCGGCGATCAACTTAACACTTTACAACTAAACACACTGAAAATAAACAGGACTTCTGCAGAGTTGCACACACTGTGGTCCAACCAACAGCTCCACACAGAGAGCCAGAAGAGCTTTATTTCCTCCTTCCTGACTGCTGATGTGCTCTTAAAGTGGCAGCGCACGGTGAAGGCTCTGTGCAGGATTTCACCACAACATTAAACTATATATGGATATCAGGCTACATTAGACTATATGTGTATAACAGGCTACATTCGACTATATATGGATAACAGGCTACATTCGACTATATATGGATAACAGGCTACATTAAACTATATATGGATAACAGGCTACATTAGACTATATATGGATAACAGGCTACATTCGACTATATATGGATAACAGGCTACATTCGACTATATATGGATAACAGGCTACATTAGACTATATATGGATAACATGCTATATTAGACTATATATGGATAACAGGCTACATTAGACTATATATGGATAACAGGCTACATTAGACTATATATGGATATCAGGCTACATTAGACTATACATGTATAACAGGCTACATTCGACTATATATGGATAACAGGCTACTTTAGACTATATATGGATAACAGGCTATATTAGACTATACATGGATAACAGGCTATATTAGACTATACATGGATAACAGGCTACATTAGACTATATATGGATAACAGGCTACATTAGACTATATATGGATAACAGGCTACATTAGACTATATATGGATAACAGGCTACATTAGACTATATATGGATAACAGGCTACATTAGACTATATATGGATAACAGGCTACATTCGACTATATATGGATAACAGGCTATATTAGACTATACATGGATAACAGGCTACATTAGACTATATATGGATAACAGGCTACATTAGACTATATATGGATAACAGGCTACATTAGACTATATATGGATAACAGGCTACATTAGACTATACAGTATATGGACAGCAGCAGTCAATACATCAGACTATGGTGATGATGATACTGATTCCTCTGCTAACTAATGCTACTACCAGTACTGTACACAAGGGTCAACAGTGTAACATAATATGAAAGTGGCATGGTGTACTACTACAGACATCAGTGTTTGTGTGATTAAATGTGATTTTGTCAAGTAACCAGTGTTGTGTTTCACCATTCTACCTGATGTATTGTCAGTTTGGAATGTTGTTATTAGCCCAACATTATTGAGGACATTATTATTAGGATGGTGCAGTAATGTTGAGATGCCAGTAGGAGGAGCTCTAGTCTAGAACACTGGAACCTTCAGTACCACTTTGATGCAGCTGACGAGGAGTGTAAATTGAATGTGTTTGTAGAATAGAATGAATGACATCATGGAACTGACCAAATGTAAATGGAACTTTGACCTGTTCCATGTAGAACTCAGAGGGACAAGACAACACATTCTAAGATATTATAAACATTCCATATAGAATAGTCAACATATTGTTAACATGGTTCTGTATATAAATAAATGTGGAATTGGGGGACATTTTGTCCATTATAGAAATGTAGGACCCATTTTATTACAGTAACCTCCCTTTTCTGATGTACTGTTCTGGTCGTCATGCATGTTAATGTCTTAAAGAGGAAGAAAGGACTGTTCTGCATCAGCTACTTGTGTTCTGACTACATAAATATGTATCAACCACAGAACTGACACTTACTAGCAGTTGCCACACACTACCAGTCAGTTAACTCACTGTACAAGACCTCTCCCCTTCACTTCACTCTATAACTACTCTTGAGATCTTGAAATATAGTTTTGGGTTATTTGTTTTTAGTAATAAGTCATATACTTGAGGGTAATGTATCATTGTACTTCTTGTTATGTTTTGAGTTGTGTTTTGGTTGTTACATCAGGGCCAGTATTCATAAAGTGTCTCAGTGTAGGAGTGTTGATCTACATAGAGATGAGATGATTAACCAGGGTAAAAAAAGACATGCAAAATAACAATTTAACAGTGCAGTATGTGTGTGTGTGTTTTGTGTGTGTGTGTGTGTGTGTGTGTGTGTGTGTGTGTGTGTGTGTGTGTGTGTGTGTGCGTGTGTGTGTGTGTGTGCGGGGGATTTGTACACTGCTAGACATGACCACCTTGTTAACCTGATAGCCAGCCAGGTGAGACAAGTATTCTCACCAACAGCACACATGCATAAACATTCTTGTGCAAAGGGACACCTTGTTAGCGCTGGAGAAGATGGCTGCCGTTTTATGGGATCTTAAAAACTTATTTGGGATAGGGGGCAGTATTCGGAAATTTTAATGAATGAGGTGCCCAAAGTAAACTGCCTGTTACTCAGGCCCAGAAACTAGCATATGCATATACAGTGGGGAGAATCATTATTTGATACACTGCTGATTTTGCAGGTTTTCCTACTTACAACGCATGTAGAGGTCTGTAATTTTTATCATAGGTACACTTCAACTGTGAGAGACGGAATCTAAAACAAAAAAACAGAAAATCACATTGTATGATTTATAAGTAATTCATTTGCATTTTATTGCATGACATAAGTATTTGATCACCTACCAACCAGTAAGAATTCCGGCTCTCACAGACCTGTTAGTTTTTCTTTAAGAAGCCCTCCTGTTCTCCACTCATTACCTGTATTAACTGCACCTGTTTGAACTCAATCAAACAGACTCCAACCGCTCCACAATGGCCAAGACCAGAGAGTCTTGTGGTGGTGAGTTGTGTTTAGGAGTAGTATTAACATGAGACACAGAGATGGTGGGTTGTGTTTAGGAGTAGTATTAACATGAGACACAGTGATGGTGGGTTGTGTTTAGGAGTAGTATTAACATGAGACACAGTGATGGTGGGTTGCGTTTAGGAGTAGTATTAACATGAGACCACCTGGAAAAATGGCTACCTCAGTATTTTACGCAAGATTTTCTGCGGGAAACACCATGTGACCACTACATATGGTCCCTTACGGCCATTCTTCAATGGAAATGCCTAAAAAGACGCCGCAATGTTGTAGACACCTTGGGGAATACGTGAAAAACGTAAGTTCATTCGTAGCTCATTCACAGCCATATAAGGAGTCATTGGTATGAGGCGGTTTCAAAAAATGTGGCACTTCCTGGTTGGATTTTTTTCTTGGTTTCGCCTGTAACATCAGTTCTGTGGCACTCACAGACAATATCTTTGCAGTTTTGGAAACGTCAGAGTGTTTTCTTTCCAAAGCTGTAAATTATATGCATAGTAGAGCACTCTGTAAGTACTCTTGACAATATCTTGAAATATAGTTTTTGGTTATTTGTTTTTAGTCATAAGTCAAATACTTGAGGGTAATGTATCATTTTTTGTGTGTGTGAGAGAGAGAAAAAGAGAGTGAGAGAGTGAAAGTCACTGGCTGTTTAGCCTCACAGCTTGAGGATAGGAGCTATCATTGAACCTGGTGGTCATTCTTTAGGCTGCTGTACAGCTTGATGGACTGTAGAGGATTGAACATTTATCCTTCTATATATGGGGTTCTGAGAATAAAACAACTTCAGAACAATCAATGTAGAAATATGTGTTTACAGTTCTACAGATCTGTTCAATAAGTGATTGTTGTTGTTGTTGTTGTAATGATGATGATGATGACTACTGTATATATTAGGAATGTATTTTTGCATCATGTCAGTTTAAGTAGACAGACGTAGACAGACATGCAACACATCACACACATTACATACATAGTGCAGTAGACTTACAGACAGTATTCACATAGACAACCATATAGCACAATACAACACAACACAATATGAGCCTGGTTCATTTTTAGTAATAAGACCCTGTACCCCATTTACAGTTTCTACTTCAATGTATCAGGTGGAGTTATTCACCAGCTATAGAGTGAGTTGTTGTTTATGTTTCTAAGACTGCAGGGTGGGAGATGCAACAATGGCCTTGAGAACAGCAGGAAGTGTGTTGGTGGTCTTTCTCTGGTCTGTGACAGGTATGGTCTCATTCATAACTTATATGGTTGTCAATCTACAGACATGTGTATTACATTTGCTTGTGTTCTGTTAGGCATCTCCACTTCACTTTAAATAGTTATGTTTTACACCTCACTGAGTGATGATTATCTGTGGTTTCCAATATGGCAACAAAGTGTGGACAAACCCTACCTTCAGTGTGAGCCAGAATACCTTGTCCTAATTCTGATACCATTGTGATGTCTAACTGTGTTTCAGTGGTACTGGGTCAGAATGGCTGGAGTGTTACATACACCACTCAGAGTATCTGTACCTTGAAGGGGTCATCAGTGGATCTGTTCTGCTCTTACACATATCCCAGAGGTACAGTCACAACAACACTCTGGTTCACTAAAATGGAGGCTGGTAAAGAACCTAAAGATCTAGGTCAGAACCCAGAGTATGCAGGTCGTCTGGAGTATCATGGAGATAAGAAGAAAGACTGTACCCTGAGAATCACAGACCTGAGAGAGAGAGACTCAGCTACGTACAAGTTCAGATTATTAACAGATCAAGAAGGAGGGAAATATTCTGGAAGTCCTGGAGTCACTCTGTCTGTAACAGGTACAGTAACATGCTTTATACTGCTAGTCTGTTCAATTAATATCTACTGTCCATTTAGGTCTAGAAATTGGATTTGTAAATATGAAACAGATTTGAGAATTAAATGAGTTTGAGAATGTCTTGCATCATGTGATTAAACAAGACAATAAGTGATTCAGGGTTTAATGCTGTGATCTACTCCAGCTCTGCAGGTGAAGATAACTTCTAAAACTTTGCAAAATTGGGTGACACTGACCTGTAGCACCACCTGTACTCTGACTGACAACCCCACCTACATCTGGTACAAGAACGGACACAAAGTAAAGGAGGACACCTCCAGCCTGTACTCAGACTACTTTAGTGATGCAGACAGTTACTCCTGTGCTGTAAAAGGCCACGAGGATCTCCACTCTCCTGCAGTGTGTGAGTATGGATTTAACTCAGTTTTTAGTATAACTTTTCAAGTAGAACTTTCTGTCTGCTAAACAGTCCTCACAGTTATCTAACCAAACTGCAACACAATACCAGATGGCATAACTATTCTGGATTACTGCAGCTCATGATTCTACTGTGTAAATGTATAAGTAATGCCCTCTTGTCATTATGTTTCAGGTGTTCAGGGTCAGAGCTGCAACAGAGTGACTTACACCAAGAGGAGAATCTGTGTCTTGAAGGGGTCAACAGTGGACATATCCTGTACTTATGTTAGTTATTATTCCATCACATCAACATTCTGGTTTAGAAGTGATAAGTCGACCCCTGAAGACCTAACCACAGACCCAGGGTACGCAGGTTGTGTGGAGTACACTGGAACATACAGAGGTCCCTTCACCCTGAGAATCACAGATCTGAGAGAGGAGGACTCAGCTGAGTATCGCTTCACTTTTAAAACAGACAACTTTGAATGGGGTCATAGTTTCCCAGGAACAACTCTGTCTGTCACAGGTAATAAATACTACACTGTATGATATAACTGTAAATCATAATGAATTACAGGATAAATATATTAACCATCCTGTTAACACAGAGGTGTATGTGGTTTTATGCATATTGTTTCAGGTCTGCAGGTGAAGGTGACTCCTGCTGCAGAGGGACAGAAGACACTGACCTGTATCACCACCTGTACTCTGACTGACAACCCCACCTACATCTGGTACAAGAACGGACAACGTCTAGATGAGCCCACTTCCCAACAATACTCTAGTAATACCCTAGTAGTGTTGGGTCATTCTGTGGACAGTTACTCCTGTACTGTAGAACACCATGAGGACCTCCACTCTCCTGCAGTGTGTAAGTATGAATTAAAAAACTATTCTACTTAGAAAGTATCAATAATTTATTATCAATGAGAAGAGTATTACTGCTTTATCTATACATATTCATCATTACATAGAAATTACAGACAATGTCATAGATGTATGCATGTCTATAGTTAGAATGTTCAGTACCTCAGACACTTGAAGAATAGTTTAGTAGACACTCTAGTCATAAAGTATCTCCAAATGTATTATTGTTCATGTTTTGTGTAAGTGATAGTTTTAGATCGTTCTCTGAGTTTAGATATGATTTATTTTAGACATGACGTCATTTGAGGTAGTATACTACAGTCCTGACCCTCTGACATATTCTCCTTTACTAGATGCTCCAAAGAACATCTCAGTGTCAGTCAGTCCCTCTGGTGAAATAGTGGAGGGCAGTTCAGTGACTCTGACCTGCAGCAGTGATGCCAACCCACCTGTGGACAAATACACCTGGTACAAGAAGAACGTAACCTCACCAAAAGCATCAGGACAGAGTTACAGCATCACTAACATCAGCTCTGAGGACAGAGGAGAATATTACTGTGAGGACCAGAATGGAAGAGGATCTAAGAACTCTATAGCTCAGATGATCATTGTAGCAGGTAAAGTTACATCTTCAATACTTCAATACAAAATGATGTCCAATAAGAAATGATGTTTCAAGGTGTCTTCTTCTAGTTTGCCTCATTACACTTTGGTTTATAACTATACATAGGCTTCTATATACAAGTATTACATTAATGTCCTGTATTGCTGTATATTCATTTTCACTTCATAATAACATGTCCTCATGTCATCCATTTCATCTATTAGGGAAACAGACCTCAGTTGTGACTGCAGCTGTAGGAATCATAGTTGTTGTTCTAGTTCTCATCTGTCTCTCTGGACTCATGTGTTTCAGGTGAGCGAAGAAGGAAAACTGATATTTGTATTATTCTTTCACCTTAGCACTCTGATTTGTTGCTAACTTAATTATTTCATAAATGTATTTATTGGCCCAACGCCCTTAACTGCTAAACTGTATTAGTAACACATCAACTTCCACTAGAGGTCAGTAGAGAGCAGAAATCACTCTGTCCCTCTTTACAGGAGATTCACAGGAGGAAGTGATGCTTCAACAGACACACGGGTGATTATATCAATCAGTTATCAGTTACACCAGGACACCCCCCCCCCCCCCCCCGTGTAGTGTTAGGGCAAAAAACAAAACGTGCACCCAGGGGGGGTCCAGCTCTGAGTTTGGGAAACCCTGAGTTACATCTAATTTACTGTGTCACTACAGTCTCTTTCATACTGTTTTCATTGTTTTCTCTCTCTCTCTCTCTCTCTCCACAGAGTGTCCGTCCTGACTGTAACAGTGACACGTACACAGGTCTGAACATGAGGACCATGTCCCCTGACTATGACACTCTGGCAGTAAGTCTCTCATAATACATTTTGATTGTTTGTGAGTGTGTGTGTGTTTTATACAGTACTTGAATGTGTTTAGAGAAGATGATGGAAAGTTGTGTTTCAAAGAACACATGCATTTCCTCTCTCTCCCCCTCTCCTACTCTCTCTATATCTTTCCCTCTCTATATATATCTTTCCCTCTCTCTTTCTCACTCTCTCTCTCTTCCTGTCCACAGAGTGTCAATCCTGACCCTAACAGTGACCCCAACAGTGACATGTACACACCTCTGAACATGAAGTCCAGGTCACCAGAGTATGACACCCTGGCAGTAGTGTGTTTGTGTGTGTGTGTCCTTAAACATTTTAGTGGGAGTGTAAATTGCTAACTCAGTATCTTCTTTCAGAATGTGAGGGGACCCTCCCACTTAAGAGAACCACCACAGATCCTAGACTGAAGAAAAGTACCTCAGAACATCAAATGAAGAGAACCACCACAGATTCTGGACTGAAGAGAATCACCACAGATCCTGGACTGAAGAGCTACGGTTCCGATCCAAAGCCAGGCCTCACTCCTCTATTCTCTTGCAACCATATCTAGATGGTTTTCCAGACCATGAACTTTAACCTTTGAGTAAATGCTTTGAGTCAATTTTTTATTTTCTTATTATGATAATTATGTATATTGATGATAAATGGGAGGGGTTATGCTTCTGCTTTTTTTCAATGGGATTTTCCCATTTCAATATTTTTTCTTGTGTACCAATCTGTTTCCTATCTATAGTTTAAGATTGTATTCCTAATATTTTTCTATGGAATTTTGCAAATTAGGGGTTTATAACATCAATAGTCCTACTTTCCTCTGCAACTAATATGGATCATATTGACAACAGCTTTTTAATATTTTTTGCTTTTGGGTCAAGATTCTCCTGATGTGTTTAATGATGATTTACTTTGTATTGCTGTCAGACATTATTACACATTATTTATTTTATATTTTATAATACTATATATATATTTTTAAATGTAATCAGTTCATTACATACATTTAAACATTTGCTGTTTTTTACATTTTATATTAATTATAATTGTATATTACATAATGCTATATTGTTCAGTGTCATGATATCACGTGTTTTGTCGTCACATTTTTAATTATTACGTATTTTATATACGTTAAATACATGTTTACCTTTGCAGTTTTTACAGTTTAGTGTCAATACAGTAGAAGCATCATGTTGTAAATAAGATCAACATTTAAGACAATAAATACACAGATTATTTGATCAACATTGATCAATACATTGATTCGTAACTATTTCCACTCAGCTCTTGTTTCTTGTATTTCTGCCTATTAGACACATGATGGGGCCATTGAATCATTTAACCATGAGAGGCTCGGCCAGCGTCTCCTCAACTCAGTCCTGGGGACCCCAAGGTGTGAACGTTTTGGTTTTTGCCCAAGGACTACACAGCTGATTCAAATAATCACATCTTACTGTCGAGTTGATTACTCAAACACAGAGGCAGTGTTACTTAGTTGTCTTATTAACCTCAGAAATATGATTTCTAGTCACTGAAATGACCCTAGTTTAACCTTGTGTGTGTTCCTCCAGTGAAGGGTATTCAGCTGTATAAGCACAGCCAGTATTTCTTTCAACTAAAACAGCTGTTTTGCAATGAATGTCTACAGTAGCTTCAACAGCAGTCTGTAGGTTAGCACCATGGTGTAACCGGAGGACAGCTAGTTTTCGCCTTCCTCTTGGCTGAATGACTTCAATACAGAACCTAGGAGGCTCATGGTTCTCAACCCCTTCCTTAGACTAAAACAGTAATTCTGACATCTTCTGGATGATGTCCTCTAACCTATCAGAGCTCATGCAGCATGAACTGACATGTTGTCCGACCAATCAAAGTATTAGATATGTAATCTAGTTCTGAAAGCATTAGATACAGCCAGCTAGCACTATAGTGCATAACATGTGGTGAGTAGTTGACTCAAAGATAATGTCAATAGTTGAACAGTTTTGAACAAATTGATTTCTTTAAAAAATGAAGGAGAAGCAAGAGAGAGTGGGAGAGAGCTAGCAAACTCTACTTTGATTTTTGCTTTCACTTTCACTTTACTTAGCCAGCATCTAATGCAGCTAGCTAGTTTAGTTACTCAAATAACCATCTCAAACAGAGAGGAATGGTATGTTAACTAGCTGGCTACGGCTATCCAACACTGGACCTCTTCCAAGTCAAGGTAAGCTTTACGTTTTATTCATTTATTGCCACCTGGTCCCACTGGTGTAACTGCTACACTGCTTGCTGACTGTACTGCATGATTGTAGCGTGTTTACTAACACATTAGTTCTAGTAGCTATGTTGTCAATACATTAGCTAATATGGTAACAACGATTTAGGCTGTGTGTAGCGTTAGCAGTCATGATATGAAGGTTTGGCTTGGAAAGGTTTTTTTCTCCTGCTCACAGACAGCTGATGAGGAGTATAGTGCAGAGATGTAAGAAGGAATTATACAATGGGCAACGTGATCATGCTGTTTGTATGTGTCTGCTTTGAAAGTGAACTGTGTTTGAATGTGATCAGAGGTGTATTCATTCAAATCAAATGTATTTATATAGCTCTTTGTACATCAGCTGATATCTCAAAGTGCTGTACAGAAACCCAGCCTAAAACCCCAAACAGCAAGCAATGCAGGTGTAGAAGCACGGTGGCTAGGAAAAACTCCCTAGAAAGGCCAAAACCTAGGAAGAAACCTAGAGAGGAACCAGGCTATGTGGGGTGGCCAGTCCTCTTCTGGCTGTGCCGAGTGGAGATTATAACAAAACATGGTCAAGATGTTCAAATGTTCATAAATGACCAGCATGGTCGAATAATAATAAGGCAGAACAGTTGAAACTGGAGCAGCAGCACAGTCAGGTGGACTGGGGACAGCAAGGAGTCATCATGTCAGGTATTCCTGGGGCATGGTCCTAGGGCTCAGGTCCTCCGAGAGAGAGAAAGAAAGAGAGAATTAGAGAGAGCATATGTGGGATGGCCAGTCCTCTTCTGGCTGTGCCGGGTGGAGATTATAACAGAACATGGTCAAGATGTTCAAATGTTCATAAATGACCAGCATGGTCGAATAATATTAAGGGAGAACAGTTGAAACTGGAGCAGCAGCACAGCCAGGTGGACTGGGGACAGCAAGGAGTCATCATGTCAGGTAGTCCACCGATTCCGTTGAAAAACGTTTTTTTTTGTAATGAAAGCAAACGGAACGAAATTGGATAAACATACCTGAACTTGACCAAGAGAAAGTCTTGTTTGCAACTGTCAGACTAATGATTACATCCTAGATCAGCTAGATGCAGACCAGAGTGTACAAGGTGGTACTGAATGTGTCACTGTCTGTCACCTTGATTACTCTGTTTCTGTTGACCTGTGCACCTACGTTGTAGCCTTTCTAGCTAGGTTGTAGCAACCTCATGATGGCTATAGGGAACATTAGAGTATCATGATATGTAGTAGCTAAAATATATCCGTGTTACATTGAACTGGGCGAATGGAATATGAATGACAGTCATCCAAAATGCTGTGATAGAAATAAGGCCATTATCATTAGACATGTGTCCTCCCTCATCTTACATGTGTCCTCCCTCATCTTACATGTGTCTGTCTGTGTGTCTGTCTGTCTGTGTCTGTCTGTCTGTCTGTCTGTCTCTCTCTCTCTCTCTCTCTCTCTCTCTCTCTCTCTCTCTCTCTCTCTCTCTCTCCATCTCCCGGCCATAGTATAGAAAGGCTGCAGTACCAGACCCAACCACAGGGGGCATAGTATATACAGACTGCACAACCAGACACCATCACAGGGAGCATAGCCATTATTAGAGGAGTTTGTTTTCTGATTTGACCAAAACACTACAACAATGAAGAAATACATGCTGTGCATCTAAAATTGATTTATTGTGATGTTTAGCTACAATGTTTCCTGATGGAGGACCTCTCCTTCCCTCAGGACTCCAGTGGTGGACCCCTCCTCCCCTCAGGACTCCAGTGGTGGACCTCTCCTCCCCTCAGGACTCCAGTGGTGGACCTCTACTCTCCTCAGGACTCCAGTGGTGGACCTCTCCTCCCCTCAGGACTCCAGTGGTGGACCTCTCCTCCCCTCAGGACTCCAGTGGTGGACCTCTCCTCCCCTCAGGACTCCAGTGGTGGACCTCTCCTCTCCTCAGGACTCCAGTGGTGGACCTCTCCTCTCCTCAGGACTCCAGTGGTGGACCTCTCCTCCCCTCAGGACTCCAGTGGTGGACCTCTCCTCTCCTCAGGACTCCAGTGGTGGACCTCTCCTCCCCTCAGGACTCCAGTGGTGGACCTCTCCTCTCCTCAGGACTCAAGTGGTGGACCTCTCCTCCCCTCAGGACTCCAGTGGTGGACCTCTCCTTCCCTCAGGACTCCAGTGGTGGACCTCTCCTCCCCTCAGGACTCCAGTGGTGGACCTCTCCTCCCCTCAGGACTCCAGTGGTGGACCTCTCCTCTCCTCATGACTCCAGTGGTGGACCTCTCCTCCCCTCAGGACTCCAGTGGTGGACCTCTCCTCTCCTCAGGACTCCAGTGGTGGACCTCTCCTCCCCTCAGGACTCCAGTGGTGGACCTCTCCTCTCCTCATGACTCCAGTGGTGGACCTCTCCTCCCCTCAGGACTCCAGTGGTGGACCTCTCCTCTCCTCAGGACTCCAGTGGTGGACCCCTCCTCCCCTCAGGACTCCAGTGGTGGACCTCTCCTCTCCTCAGGACTCCAGTGGTGGACCTCTCCTCCCCTCAGGACTCCAGTGGTGGACCTCTCCTCCCCTCAGGACTCCAGTGGTGGACTTCTCCTCCCCTCAGGACTCCAGTGGTGGACCTCTCCTCTCCTCAGGACTCCAGTGGTGGACCTCTCCTCCCCTCAGGACTCCAGTGGTGGACCTCTCCTCTCCTCAGGACTCCAGTGGTGTACCTCTCCTCCCCTCAGGACTCCAGTGGTGGACTCACCTCTCCTCAGGACTCCAGTGGTGGACCTCTCCTCTCCTCAGGACTCCAGTGGTGGACCTCTCCTCCCCTCAGGACTCCAGTGATGGACCTCTCCTCCCCTTAGGACTCCAGTGGGTGAGTTTGTTTATTTCTGGTTATTCCACAGTATACATTTCTACAGTTATAGGTTCTATAGGCCGTCTCAAATAGCACCATGTTCTTACATTCCTTGTATTTTGACTGTGGTCACCTCCATCCCTTCCTCTCCTCCTTCTACATTATGTGCTGTAGGTGAGGGGAGATATATTTAGAATGTAGAACTCTGATACTCTCTATGTTCTGTACTGTAGGTGTGGGGAGATAGAAAGTATCAGCGTTCTACATTCTAATTCTATGTTCTCTACTGTAAATGTGGGGAGATAGAGAGTATCAGAGTTCTACATTCTAAATCTAGGTTATGTACTGTAGGTGTGGAGAGAGAGAGAGTATCAGAGTTCTACAAGAGAGATTATATGCCTCTGTCAACTTCAATAATCCCAACATGTCCACTTGCACCTTGGAGAGGCTCAAGGTGAGAGGTGGGATGAAACTAATGCTGTCATATGCATTTAACTATGTGAGATGTGCTTTCAATTTTTCAGCTTGAAATTAAGGAGTGTGTACTTTTGGGACCATGCCATCGGTTCAATTGTACTTTTGGAACTATTCCATTGGTTCCATTGTACTTTTGGGACTATACTATTTGTTCCAGTGTACGCTTAGGGCTATGCGATTGATTCTATTGTACTTTTGGGATGATGCTATTTGTTCCATTGCACTTTTAGGATAATCTTTATTCAACCTTTATTTTATCCAGGGAAGTCAATTAAGAACAAATTCGTATTTACAATGGCGGCCTTTCAAGAGGCATAAGGTCTCCTGTGGGGACAAGGGCTTAAAAAAGGCAATGCAAACTAGTGACATGGGCTGACAACTAGAAACAGCTAAATGTCTCAATAACCTGTTCTTCTATTTGTCCTTTGAACTCGTCCAAGGAAACACATTCCAAGATCAAGGGGCTGAATAATGAAAGGACTTTTTTCCATGTTTGGTTCTAATTTTCGGTACTGTTAGCATAAAACAAGATTGAGATCTGAGTATGTATGTGTTCTCATTTCATGCTAGAAGAGAGGATATATAAAATATCAGTTTTCCTTAAATGGTCTTCTGAATAAGAATGTACCATTGTTTGTTCTGGCCTGGTTTAGATCTTATCTGTCGGAAAGATATCAGTTTGTCTCTGTGAATAGTTTGTCCTCTGACAAATCAACTGTAAATTTCGGTGTTCCTCAAGGTTCCGTTTTAGGACCACTATTGTTTTCACTATATATTTTACCTCTTGGGGATGTTATTCGAAAACATAATGTTAACTTTCACTGCTATGCGGATGACACACAGCTGTACATTGCAATTAAACATGGTGAAGCCCCAAAATTGCCCTTGCTAGAAGAATGTGTTTCAGACATAAGGAAGTGGATGGCTGCAAACTTTCTACTTTTAAACTCGGACAAAAGAGAGATGCTTGTTCTAGGTCCCAAGAAACAAAGAGATCTTCTGTTGAATCTGACAATTAATCTTAATGGTTGTACAGTCGTCTCAAATAAAACTGTGAAGGACCTCGGCGTTACTCTGGACCCTGATCTCTCTTTTGAAGAACATATCAAGACCATTTCAATGACAGCTTTTTTCCATCTACGTAACATTGCAAAAATCAGAAACTTTCTGTCCAAAAATTATGCAGAAAAATGAATCCATGCTTTTGTCACTTCTAGGTTAGACTACTGCAATGCTCTACTTTCCGGCTACCCGGATAAAGCACTAAATAAACTTCAGTTAGTGCTAAATACGGCTGCTGGAATCCTGACTAGAACCAAAAAAATTGATCATATTACTCCAGTGCTAGCCTCTCTACACTGGCTTCCTGTTAAAGCAAGGGCTGATTTCAAGGTTTTACTGCTAACCTACAAAGCATTACATGGGCTTGCTCCTACCTATCTCTCTGATTTGGTCCTGCCGTACATACCTACACGTACGCTACGGTCACAAGACGCAGGCCTCCTAATTGTCCCTAGAATTTCTAAGCAAACAGCTGGAGGCAGGGCTTTCTCCTATGGAGCTCCATTTTTATGGAACGGTCTGCCTACCCATGTCAGAGACGCAAACTCGGTCTCAACCTTTAAGTCTCTACTGAAGACTCATCTCTTCAGTGGGTCATATGATTGAGTGTAGTCTGGCCCAGGAGTGGGAGGGTGAACGGAAAGGCTCTGGAGCAACGAACCGCCCTTGCTGTCTCTGCCTGGCCGGTTCCCCTCTTTCCACTGGGATTCTCTGCCTCTAACCCTATTACAGGGGCTGAGTCACTGGCTTACTGGGGCTCTCTCATGCCGTCCCTGGAGGGGGTGCGTCACCTGAGTGGGTTGAGTCACCGATGTGGTCATCCTGTCTGGGTTGGCACCCCCCCCCCCCCCCTTTGGTTGTGCCGTGGCGGAGGTCTTTGTGGGCTATACTCAGCCTTGTCTCAGGATGGTAAGTTGGTGGTTGAAGATATCCCTCTAGTGGTGTGGGGGCTGTGCTTTGGCAAAGTGGGTGGGGTTATATCCTTCCTGTTTGGCCCTGTCCAGGGGTGTCCTCGGAATGGGCCACAGTGTCTCCTGACCCCTCCTGTCTCAGCCTCCAGTATTTATGCTGCAGTAGTAGTTTATGTGTCGGGGGGCTAGGGTCAGTTTGTTATATCGGGAGTACTTCTCCTGTCCTATTCGGTGTCCTGTGTGAATCTAGGTGTGCGTTCTCTAATTCTCTCCTTCTCTCTTTCTCTCTCTCTCGGAGAACCTGAGCCCTAGGACCATGCCCCAGGACTACCTGACATGATGACTCCTTGCTGTCCCCAGTCCACCTGGCTGTGCTGTTGCTCCAGTTTCAACTGTTCTACCTTAATATTATTCGACCATGCTGGTCATTTATGAACATTTGAACATCTTGACCATGTTTTGTTATAATCTCCACCCGGCACAGCCAGAAGAGGACTGGCCACCCCACATAGCCTGGTTCCTCTCTAGGTTTCTTCCTAGGTTTTGGCCTTTCTAGGGAGTTTTTCCTAGCCACCGTGCTTCTACACCTGCATTGCTTGCTGTTTGGGGTTTTAGGCTGGGTTTCTGTACAGCACTTTGAGATATCAGCTGATGTACGAAGGGCTATATAAATACATTTGATTTGATTTGATTTTGAGCCTGGGTGTTGCTACTGATGTCCACCTGACAGCACTGTAGAGATCACAATGGTGTGTTAGACGTCTCTGCGTGACACACAGAGTCAAGAGCCTTCAGTGTAGAGCTTGAGTCTTGCACATAAATAGTATCACCATTGTCCAACACAGAGAGAAAAGTACAACGATTCAACTCCTTTCTGTCGGGAAATGAAAAACAAGCCGGTAATAAAACCCAATATAATGTTATTGGTTTCACTGTACTTTTGGGACAATGCTATTAGTTCCATTGTACTTTGGGACCATGCTATTGGTTCAATTGTATGTATTTGGACTGTGCCAGGGGTTTGTCTTCCTGTCCAGGGGGTGGAGCTGGAGAGCACCAGGCTGGTGATCAGGAACCCAGACAGCTAGTGTTGCAACAATATAGAAATACATACTGTACATCTAATATTGATTTATTTTGAGGTTTAGCTACGTTTCACCAAAGATAGTACATCAGAATGACTCTCTGGTTTTACAAATTTACATTTTACTTTTGGGACAATGCTTTTGGTTCCATTGTACTTTTGGGACTTTGCTATTGGTTCCATTCTAAATACTTTGGCTGATGCTGCTGTTTGTCCTGCTGTCCACAGGCTGGTTATCAGGTACCAAGACCACTGGATGGAGAGAACCCTCCCTTTCCTCAGAGGACAAACCATACATTCTGTCCCCACCCAGGAAGGGGAGAGACCTTTGGCTTGTAGCAGATTATTTAACAGGTGGCAGACAATGTGAGAAGGCTTGTGAACTATATTGTCATTGTATCTGAGAGGAGGAGGGACATTTATGATGAAATGTGAGGTATATAAACCAATGTACATGGTATTATGACCAGAGCTCTCGAGAATAAACGCTATTGGTTAATGTTGATGACTGGTCTCTGTCTATTTTATGTAAAGAA
>NC_143034.1:15505000-15552500 GCF_057628025.1 Oncorhynchus mykiss | reverse complement strand
ACAGGCTACATTAGACTATATATGGACAACAGGCTACATTAGACTATATATGGATAACAGGCTACATTAGACTATATATGGATAACAGGTTACATTAGACTATATATGGATAACAGGCTACATTAGACTATACATGGATAACAGGCTACATTAGACTATACATGGATAACAGGCTACATTAGACTATACATGGATAACAGGCTACATTAGACTATATATGTATAACAGGCTACATTAGACTATACATGTATAACAGGCTACATTAGAATATATATGGATAACAGGCTACATTAGACTATATATGGATAACAGGCTACATTAGACTATACAGTATATGGACAGCAGCAGTCAATACAGCAGACTATGGTGATGATGATACTGATTCCTCTGCTAACGAATGCTACTACCAGTACTGTACACAAGGGTCAACAGTGTAACATAATATGAAAGTGGCATGGTGTACTACTACAGACATCAGTGTTTGTGTGATTAAATGTGACTTTGTCAAGTAGTCAGTGTTGTGTTTCACCATTCTACCTGATGTATTGTCAGTTTGGAATGTTGTTATTAGCCAAACATCATTGAGGACATTATTATTAGGATGGTGCAGTAATGTTGAGATGCCAGTAGGAGGAGCTCTAGTCTAGAACACTGGAACCTTCAGTACCACTTTGATTCAGCTGATGAGGAGAGTAAATTGAATGTGTTTGTAGAATAGAATGAATGACATCATGGAACTGACCAAATGTGAATGGAACTTTGACCTGTTCCATGTAGAACTCAGAGGGACAAGACAACACATTCTAAGATATTATAAACATTCCATATAGAATAGTCAACATATTAAGATGGTTCTGTATTTAAATAAAAGTGGAATTGGGGGACATTTTAGAATTGGGGTCCATTTTAGAATTGTAGGGCCCATTTTAATACAGTAACCTCCCTTCTCTGATGTACTGTTCTGGTCGTCATGCATGTTAATGTCTTAAAGAGGAAGAAAGGACTGTTCTGCATCAGCTACTTGTGTTCTGACTACATAAATATGTATCAACCACAGAACTGACACTTACTAGCAGTTGCCACAAACTACCAGTAAGTTAACTCACTGTACAAGACCTCTCCCCTTCACTTCACTCTGTAGGTACTCTAGACAATATCTTGAAATATAGTTTTTGGTTATTTGTTTTTAGTAATAAGTCATATACTTGAGGGTAATGTATCATTTTACTTGTTGTTATGTTATGAGATGTGTTTTGGTTGTTACATCAGGGTCAGTATTCATAAAGTGTCTCAGTGTAGGAGTGTTGCTCTACATAGAGATGAGATGATTAACCAGGGTAAAAAAAGACATGCAAAATAACAATTTAACACTGCAGTATGTGTGTGTGTGTGTGTGTGTGTGTGTGTGTGTGTGTGTGTGCGGGGGATTTGTACACTGCTAGACATGACCACCTTGTTAACCTGATAGCCAGCCAGGTGAGACAAGTATTCTAGCATATGCATATACAGTGGGGAGAATAATTATTTGATACACTGCTGATTTTGCAGGTTTACCTACTTACAACGCATGTAGAGGTCTGTAATTTTTATCATAGGTACACTTCAACTGTGAGAGACGGAATCTAAAACAAAAAAACAGAAAATCACATTGTATGATTTATAAGTAATTAATTTGAATTTTATTGCATGACATAAGTATTTGATCACCTACCAACCAGTAATAATTTCGGCTCTCACAGACCTGTTAGTTTTTCTTTAAGAAACCCTCCTGTTCTCCACTCATTACCTGTATTAACTGCACCTGTTTGAACTCAATCAAACAGACTCCAACCTCTCCACAATGGCCAAGACCAGAGAGTCTTGTGATGGTGAGTTGTGTTTAGGAGTAGTATTAACATGAGACACAGTGATGGTGGGTTGTGTTTAGGAGTAGTATTAACATGAGACACAGTGATGGTGGGTTGTGTTTAGGAGTAGTATTAACATGAGACACAGTGATGGTGGGTTGTGATTAGGAGTAGTATTAACATGAGACACAGTGATGGTGGGTTCTGTTTAGGAGTAGTATTCACATGAGACACAGTGGTGGTGGGTTGTGTTTAGGAGTAGTATTCACATGAGACACAGTGATGGTGGGTTGTGTTTAGGAGTAGTATTAACATGAGACACAGTGATGGTGGGTTGTGATTAGGAGTAGTATTAACATGAGACACAGTGATGGTGGGTTCTGTTTAGGAGTAGTATTAACATGAGACACAGTGGTGGTGGGTTGTGTTTAGGAGTAGTATTCACATGAGACACAGTGATGGTGGGTTGTGTTTAGGAGTAGTATTAACATGAGACACAGTGATGGAGGGTTGTGATTAGGAGTAGTATTAACATGAGACACAGTGATGGTGGGTTCTGTTTAGGAGTAGTATTAACATGAGACACAGTGATGGTGGGTTGTGTTTAGGAGTAGTATTAACATGAGACACAGTGATGGTGTGTTGTGTTTAGGAGTAGTATTATCATGAGACACAGTGATGGTGGGTTGTGTTTAGGAGTAGTATTAACATGAGACACAGTGATGGTGGGTTGTGATTAGGAGTAGTATTAACATGAGACACAGTGATGGTGGGTTCTGTTTAGGAGTAGTATTAACATGAGACACAGTGATGGTGGGTTGTGTTTAGGAGTAGTATTAACATGAGACACAGTGATGGTGTGTTGTGTTTAGGAGTAGTATTATCATGAGACACAGTGATGGTGGGTTGTGTTTAGGAGTAGTATTAACATGAGACACAGTGATGGTGGGTTGTGTTTAGGAGTAGTATTATCATGAGACACAGTGATGGTGTGTTGTGTTTAGGAGTAGTATTAACATGAGACACAGTGATGGTGGGTTGTGTTTAGGAGTAGTATTATCATGAGACACAGTGATGGTGTGTTGTGTTTAGGAGTAGTATTAACATGAGACACAGTGATGGTGGGTTGTGTTTAGGAGTAGTATTAACATGAGACACCGTGATGGTGGGTTGTGTTTAGGAGTAGTATTAATAACATGAGACACAGTGATGGTGGGTTGTGTTTAGGAGTAGTATTAACATGAGACACAGTGATGGTGGGTTGTGTTTAGGAGTAGTATTAACATGAGACACAGTGATGGTGGGTTGTGTTTAGGAGTAGTATTAACATGAGACACAGTGATGGTGGGTTGTGTTTAGGAGTAGTATTAACATGAGACACAGTGATGGTGGGTTGTGTTTAGGAGTAGTATTAACATGAGACACAGTGATGGTGGGTTGTGTTTAGGAGTAGTATTAACATGAGACACAGTGATGGTGGGTTGTGTTTAGGAGTAGTATTAACATGAGACACAGTGATGGTGGGTTGTGTTTAGGAGTAGTATTAACATGAGACACAGTGAAGGTGGATTGCGTTTAGGAGTAGTATTAACATGAGACACAGTGAAGGTGGATTGCGTTTAGGAGTAGTATTAACATGAGACCACCTGGAAAAATGGCTACCTCAGTATTTTACGCAATATTTTCTGCGGGAGACACCATGTGACCACTATATATGGTCCCTTACGGCCATTCTTCAATGGAAATGCCTAAAAAGACGCCGCAATGTTGTAGACACCTTGGGGAATACGTGAAAAATGTAAGTTCATTCGTAGCTCATTCACAGCCATATAAGGAGTCATTGGCATGAGGCGGTTTCAAAAAATGTGGCACTTCCTGGTTGGATTTTTTTCTTGGTTTCGCCTGTAACATCAATTCTGTGGCACT
Organism: Oncorhynchus mykiss; assembly: GCF_057628025.1. Taxonomy (NCBI): domain Eukaryota; kingdom Metazoa; phylum Chordata; class Actinopteri; order Salmoniformes; family Salmonidae; genus Oncorhynchus; species Oncorhynchus mykiss. The sequence continues at coordinate 15,548,727 of NC_143034.1, read as the reverse complement.
CACAGACAATATCTTTGCAGTTTTGGAAACGTCAGAGTGTTTTCTTTCCAAAGCTGTAAATTATATGCATAGTCGAGCACTCTGTAAGTACTCTTGACAATATCTTGAAATATAGTTTTTGGTTATTTGTTTTTAGTCATAAGTCAAATACCTGAGGGTAATGTATCATTTGTGTGTGTGTGAGAGAGAGAAAGAGAGTGAGAGAGTGAAAGTCACTGGCTGTTTAGCCTCACAGCTTGAGGATAGGTGCTATCATTGAACCTGGTGGTCAGTCTTTAGTCACTGGCTGTTTAGCCTCACAGCTTGGGGATAGGTGCTATCATTGAACCTGGTGGTCATTTAGGCTGCTGTACAGCTTGACGGACTGTAGAGGATTGAACATTTATCCTTCTATATATGGGGTTCTGAGAATAAAACAACTTCAGAACAATCAATGTAGAAATATGTGTTTACAGTTCAATAAGTGATTTTTGGTTGTTGTTTACAATGATGATGATGACTACTGTATATATTAGGAATTTATTTTTGCATCATGTCAGTTTAAGTAGACAGACGTAGACAGACATGCAACACATCACACACATTACATACATAGTGCAGTAGACTTACAGACAGACAGTATTCACATAGACAACCATTTAGCACAATACAACACAACACAATATGAGCCTGGTTCATTTTCAGTAATGAGGCCCTGTACCCCCATTTACAGTTTCTACTTCAATGTATCAGGTGGAGTTATTCACCAGCTATAGAGTGAGTTGTTGTTTATGTTTCTAAGACTGCAGGGTGGGAGATGCAACAATGGCCTTGAGAACAGCAGGAAGTGTGTTGGTGGTCTTTCTCTGGTCTGTGACAGGTATGGTCTCATTTATAACTTATATGTTTTTCAATCTACAGACATGTGTATTACATTTGCTTGTGTTCTGTTAGGCATCTCCACTTCACTTTAAATAGTTATGTTTTACACCTCACTGAGTGATGATTATCTGTGGTTTCCAATATGGCAACAAAGTGTGGACAAACCCGAAACAAAGTTTGAGCCAGAATACCTTGTTCTAATTCTGATACCATTGTGATGTCTAACTGTGTTTCAGTGGTACTGGGTCAGGATGTCTGGAGTGTTAGATACACCACTCAGAGTATCTGTACCTTGAAGGGGTCATCAGTGGATCTGTTCTGCTCTTACACATATCCCAGAGGTAAACTCAAAACAACCCTCTGGTCCACTAAAATGGAGGCTGGTAAAGAACCTAAAGATCTAGGTCAGGACCCAAAGTATGCAGGTCGTCTGGAGTATCATGGAGATAAGAAGAATGACTGTACCCTGGAAATCACAGACCTGAGAGAGAGAGACTCAGCTACGTACAAGTTCAGATTATTAACAGATCAGGAAGGAGGGAAATATTCTGGAAGTCCTGGAGTCACTCTGTCTGTCACAGGTATAGTTACATTCAATATAGTTAAACTGTTGAATTCCATTTAGTTCAGGAAAATTATCTTGGTTTGTGTTTATTTCTGTATAACATAGGATTTCTTCCATCTTTGTATTAGAGTGATAAAGGGATTTACAGTGATATTGATTTTTCTCCAGGTCTTCAGGTGAAGGTGACTGGTGGACATCAGGATAAGACACTGACCTGTATCACCACCTGTACTCTGACTGGCAACCCCACCTACATCTGGTACAAGAACGGACAACATCTAGATGAGAGCACCTCCCCCCAGTACAAAGACCCAGTCTCCAGTAACTATGAAGACACTTACTCCTGTGCTGTAAAAGGCCATGAGGATCTCCACTCTCCTGCAGTGTGTGAGTGTGAATCTAATATGGAATCTAATACAGCAAGTATACAGAATGATTGTACTACGTCCTTTTGGTCTCACTGTATAATTTGATGGGGCTTTTATGAAAATAACTGAAAATACTGTATAATGTACTCATGTGATTCCATTATGTTTTAGGTGTCCAGGGTCAGGACTGCAACACAGTGACTTACACCAAGAGGACAATCTGTGCCTTGAAGGGGTCAACAGTGGACATTTCCTGTACTTATGGCAGTGGTTATGATACAGTCACATCATCACTCTGGTTTAGTCCTAAACAGAGATCTAGGTGGAGGGATGAGTTGATGCCTGAGGACCTAACCTCAAACCCAGGGTATGGAGGTCGTGTGGAGTATGTTGGAGAGAAGGAGAGCGGTCGTTCCACCCTGAGAATCACAGATCTGAGAGAGGAGGACTCTGCTGAGTACAAGTTCATATTCAACACACAAACCTCAGGATGGGGGTACAGTTTCCCTGGAACAACTCTGACTGTCACAGGTAACACTGGATCATGTTTATTCATAATATCTGGAGGAAAGTTTTCTGGCTCACCTGTCTCCCTGACTGTCACAGGTAATCTGTCACACATCTCACATCTATGACACATATCAAGATAGCTGTAATGTGAGTGTTGTTTTGTATGTATGCTAATGAGAATGTTGTGTTTTAATCTGTTTTATTGATTCTATGGATCTCAGGACTTCCTGGAAAACAGTGGAAATTATTACAGAGTTGACTGTCCTGTCTAAATATATCAAATTAATGACCTTAATTACCTTATTTAAGGGAAGTCATGCAGACACTGCAGTGTTATGTAACAGGGAAAAAAATATATAATATTTCACATAAGAGGACATATATAAGAGGAGAATAATGATGTGGTTCCTTTGACTCTAGATGTTGTGTTGGAGATGGATCCTACATCTGTGTCAGAGGGGGAGAGAGTCACACTGAGATGTAGAACCAAATGTACACTGGACCCCATCACAGCCTTCAGTTGGTATAAGAATGGACAGCCTATACCAAACAGCAACATCTTCTCTCCTGTCTATATCCTATTCTCAGTCAGCAGTGAGGATACAGGCAGATACTCCTGTTCTGTAGAAGGACATGAGGATCCCCCCTCTGCTGAAGAGACTCTCACTGTCACATGTAAGTACATTTGGGATTTTAATGTCCAGTTTGATTTACTGACAATGTTGATACTTGAATTTAGAATAGATTGTTTTACACATAAATATATCTATCAATACATATTTTAGTGTGTAACATCCTGTCACTCCCTGACCATAGAGAGCCCTCGGTTCTCTATGGTGTTTAGGTCAGAGCGTGACTAGGGGGGTGTTCTAGTCATTTATTTTCTATGTGGCTGGTTTGTGTGGCTCCCAATTAGAGGCAGCTGGTAATTGTTGCCTTTAATTGGGGATCATTTTTAGGAAGCCCTTTCTCCCACCTGCATTGTGGGATATTGTTTTTGAGTGAGTTCATGGTGCACCTCAGTACTGTCGGGCGTTGTTAGTTTCTTGGTTTATTTTAAGTTTCACTAAAAATAAAGATGTGGAACTCCAATCATGCTGTGCCTTGGTCCGTCTCTCCACACGATCGTGACTCATCCATTTCCCTGAATGTGCATTACCACAATGTCATCATTATTTTTAGTGATTCTGTTTCACATTTTCTTTTGCTCTGAATTAATAATTTATAAATTATTTCAACTAAACACAAATGTTGCTATAAATAAATACAATGTATTTTACACCAGATGGTCCAAGGAACACCTCAGTGTCAGTCAGTCCCTCTGGTGAAATAGTGGAGGGCAGTTCAGTGACTCTGACCTGCAGCAGTGATGCCAACCCACCTGTTGACAAATACACCTGGTACAAGAAGAACGTAACCTCACCAAAAGCATCAGGACAGAGTTACAGCATCACTAACATCATCTCTGAGGACAGAGGAGAATATTACTGTGAGGCCCAGAATGGAAGAGGATCTATGAACTCTACAGCTCTGATGATCATTGTAGCAGGTAAAGTTACATCTTCAATACTTCAATACCAAATGATGTTCAATAAGAAATTATGTTTCAAGGTATCTTCTTCTAGTTTGCCTCATTACACTTTGGTTTATAACTATACATAGGCTTCTATATACAAGTATTACATTAATGTCCTGTATTGCTGTATATTTATTTTCACTTCATAATAACATGTCCTCATGTCATCCATTTCATCTATTAGGGAAACAAACCTCAGTTCAGACTGCAGCTGTAGGAATCATAGTTGTTGTTCTGGTTCTCATCCTCTGTCTCTCTGGACTAATGTGGTTCAGGTGAATGAAAATAGATATTTGTTTTATTCTTTCACCTTAACACACTGATTTGTTATTAACTTAATTCCTTCATTGAGTTATAGGCCCAATGCCCATAACCACGAGGCCACCTGGGGTGGCAGGTAGCTTAGTGGTTAGAGCGTTGAACTTGCAACCAAGATTGAATCTCTGAGCTGAAAATATAAAAATCTGTCATTCTGCCTCTGAACAAGGCAGTTAACCCACTGTTCCTAGACCAGTTAACCCACTGTTCCCAGGCTGTCATTGTAAATAAGAGTTTGTTCTTAACTGACTTGCCTAGTTAAATAAAGGTAAAAAAAACTGTTAAAATGTATTTGTAATATATCAACTTACTTACTTACAGAGCAGAACTCACTCTGTCCATCATTACAGGAGATCCACAGGAGGAAGTGATGCCACAGCAGACACACAGGTGATTATATCAGTTGCAACAGGGTTTCAGCTGTGTCGTGCTGGGCAAAAAACTAAATGTTCACCCAGGGGGTTACAACTCCATTTTCATTCATTTACGGTGACAGTCTCTTTCATACTATTTTCATTGTTCTCTCTCTCTCTCTCTCTCTCTCTGTCTCTCTGTCTCTCTCTCTCCACAGAGTGTCCGTCCTGACTGTAACAGTGACACGTACACAGGTCTGAACATGAGGACCATGTCCCCTGACTACGACACTCTGATAGTAAGTCTATTTTAATGAATTTGGTTTAGAATAAATTATGGAAAGACTGGGGTTTCAAAGAACTCATGCATTTCCTCTCTCCCTCCCTCTCCTTCTCCCACTCTCTCTTTCTCGCTCTCTCTCTTTCTGTCCACAGAGTGTCCATCCTGACCCTAACAGTGATACGTACACACCTCTGAACATGAAGACCAGGTCACCAGAGTATGACACCCTGGCAGTAAGTGTGTGTGTGTGTGTGTGTGTGTGTGTGTGTGTGTGTGTGTGTGTGTGTGTGTGTGTGTGTGTGTGTGTGTGTGTGTGTGTGTGTGTGTGTGTGTGTGTGTGCATATAACATGTTTAGTGGGAGTGCTACTTCAGTATCTCTCTTTTCAGAATGTGAGGGGAATCTCCCACTGAAGAGAAGCAACACCGAACCTGGACTGAAGAGAACAACCACAGATTCTGGACTGAAGAGAAGCACCACAGAACCTGGACTGAAGAGAATCATCACAGATCCTGGACTGAAGAGAACCACCACAGAACCTGGACTGAAGAGAAGCACCACAGATCCTGGACTGAAGAGAACAACCAACATTGAACCTGGACTGAAGAGAAGACCACAGATCCTGGACTGAAGAGAACAACCAACATTGAACCTGGACTGAAGAGAAGCACCACAGAACCTGGACGGAAGAGAAGCACCACAGAACCTGGACGGAAGAGAACCACCACAGATCCTGGACTGAAGAGAAGCACCACAGATCCCGGACTGAAGAGAAGCACCAACATTGATCCTGGACTGAAGAGAAGCACCAACATTGAACCTGGACTGAAGAGAACCACCAACATTGAACCTGGACTGAAGAGAACCACCAACATTGAACCTGGACTGAAGAGAACCACCAACATTGAACCTGGACTGAAGAGAACCACCAACATTGAACCTGGACTGAAGAGAAGCACCAACATTGAATCTGGACTGAAGGTTCCAATACAAAACGAGGCCTTACACCTCTATTCTATTGCTGCCATATCTAGAAGTTTTTACACACCATGAACTTTAACTTTTCAGTAAATACTGGAGTATACATTTTGGAATGGAATATATTGATGATAAATGAGATGGGTTATATTTTGATGTAAATCTGTTTACTATCTTTAGTTTTAATTCTGATCTTTTGATGGGATTTTGTCATATACAGATGTTTTATAACATCAATAGTCCTACTTTCCTCAGCAACTAATTTGGATAATATTGATAACAGCTTTTTAATATATTCAGCTCTTGGACCAAGTTTCTCCGGATGTGTTTAATGATGATTAACTTTGTATTGCTGTCAGATATTATTACTAATTTTATATTACGTAATACAATATTGTTCCGTCATTATATATTTTTTATTTTAAAATAAATGTAATCAGTCCATTATTATAATTTCCAACATTTTGGTAGGCTATTTGTTAGTCAACTTGTCTATCATTTCTAAATACATGCAGTGGCGACACGTCATTCAGGGCAGCTGAGGCAGAGCTAAATCTGTTTTCAGCCCCATGGTTAGCTTTTTCTGTTGCTTGTTTTGCATATTTTGAAATTAATACGTGACACATATCAGTTTGCAAATAAAGTTAATAAATAAATAAAGCATTGAGTTAATAAAGTCGCATAGAAACATGGTCTCTTTTTTCCTTTCTTTAGTTAAGGCAGCTCCAAAATGAAGGTGTTGCAGCCTAGCTTAGTGCTTTCTGTGGTGGTGGGGCAGCCAGCATAAAATACGGAGCGTAGGGGTTGGTAATGTTCTCTAGTTGTGCTGTGATTGGCTCAGTGTTCTGTCACTCATGGGGACACTACTTCACCACAAAATCTATTGGTAGAGGTGAAATGTCAAGCCCCTTGGGTGCTGCCATAGAATTACAGTAGAAATGCCCATCCAAAAAGGCTCAAGGTCATTGGCTTCGACAAAATTACATCAAATCTCATTAAATCTACCGTAGCTTTGATTGGACTGATTGGACAAACTTTCAAAATCTTAGCTGGCAAGCTAGACAAGCAGTCATCATCATGCATCAAGTCGACAATCTACTGACAAATCCTTATCAATCCTTGTCATATGAAATTATAGATAAAAGTTATCAGTGCTCATTGGCCATTGGACATAAACATTAAAAAACAAGTTGGAAAAAATCACAAATTCAACAATTAGTGCTAAGGCAGCACTGCAGGCCCGGGTTTGATCCCGGACTGTTACAACCGGCTGTGACTGGGAGACCTATGAGGCGGAGCACAATTGTCCCAGGGTCATCTGGGTTAGGGGAGGGTTTAGCCGGCCAGGATGTCCTTGTCTCATCATGCTCTAGTAACTCCTTGTGGCCTGGCGCCTGCAAGCTGACGTCGGTCGTCAGTTAAACAGTGTTTCCTGCGACACATTGGTGCCTGCTGTTTGTCCTCCTGTCCAAGGGGTGGAGCTGGAGAGCACCAGGCTGGTGATCAGGTACCCAGACCGCTGGATGCAGAGAACCCCTCACTCTCCTCAGAAGACCAACCCTATAGGCCTCAACAACTCCTCAGCCTCCCAGTACGCCTCCACATGGTAAGGACATCCGGCTTTGAGGAGAATATTACTGTGAGGCTGAGAATACAATTGCATCTATGAACTCTGCAGCTCTGATGATCATTGTAGCAAGTAAAGTTTCATCCTTAAAATATATAATAATATAATAATATAATATAATTTCAAGATAAATCTTAATAATTACACTTTGGATTAGTACACTTGTGTTAATAACTACAGGTTTGTTTATAAAATCCCCAAGTATTAACAAGTATTACATTGATATTCTGTTTTCTTATCATAATAATATTCAGTTCATTAGAACATAATGTGTTCTCATATCATCCATATTTTATTTTAGGGAAACAGACCTCAGTTCTGACTGCAGCTGTAGGAATCACAGTGGCTCTGGTTCTCATCCTCTGTCACTCTGGCTTCAGGTGCGTTTTGAGGATGAGGATGTCCACTACGCTGCTGTGAAATTCAACCTCCCCAGTGCTGCCACCCAGTGAGCATATTCTGCATTAAGGTCTTTCATATGCTGTTTATTGTAGGAACTGTCATCAATAAGCAAAACAGTTGACCCTTTGAGACCACTATGAACCCAAACTATGAACCCAACAATGGACATCTCAGGACAGTTACTATGACATGTCAAAAATGGGGGAGTGACGTGATGATGGTTTTGAGGAACTGTTTTCTGTTCCAAATGGCACCCTATTCCCAATTTAGTGCACTACTTTAGACAGAGCCCTATAGGGTGCCACCATTTGGGACAATGTCTTTGTTTCATTATTGCTTCTCTCTCTTCAGCAGCACAAGCAGCTGATGAGGACTCCTCTGTTCTCTACAGTACAGTCAACAAACCCTGAACCAAGAAGACCCCAACACAACAAACCCTGAACCAAGAAGACCCCAACACAACAAACCCAGAACCAAGAAGACCTGAACACAACAAACTAAGAAATAAGAAGACCTGAACAGAACAAGTTTAATGTGTTTATATGGGCTATAAGTAAAGGAGTGTTAATTGCTTTTGCAGTATTTTTTCAAAAAAGGGGAAGTGAAATTTAAAATCAAATATCCAAATGATCCACGGTATGACCACCTTAAAACAATTCCATATGTCAGCTAGTAGAACCCCCCAAACGGCTTAGACTTTTAGAGGTTCAGAATCCCAGTGTCAGAGGGAACAATGACCAGCACCTAGACACATACATCAAATCAAATCTAATTGTATTTGTCAAGTTTGAAATGGTTAAGGACACGCTCTTAAGCAACAATGCAGTTGTTTATATGTAAGAAAATATTAGATTTCTTTAAATGAAAAATGCTAAAAAATAACTATATAAATCACACAATAACATTTGAATAACGAAGCAGCAATAAACATTTACATGAAAGATTATTCATTGTCATTTTCAAAAAACACACATCATGCAGACTCAATGGGACACAATAATCACAGACAGACAGACAGACAGACAGACAGACAGACAGACAGACAGACAGACTTAGCTATATGCATGTCAGGGTTCACTTTGGGTCCATTGCTCTGAAGATCAGTAGGCTGAAAACATCTCTTTCACACAAGCACACACTGGAAGCTCAGAGCAGCTTGCCTTGGCCTTGGCATAATGACAGCTCACTGTTGTCTGTTGTTTCTAGCTAGCTAATGTTGATAGCTAAATCTTAGCTAGCTAGCTAGCTCACAAGCTAACTATGGGGTCTTGCTGTAATTCAGAGGCAGCGCATCATATTGTTCACAATCCAGTACATTCAGAGTAGCTGTGTGATGCACAAAAATACTTGTTTATCGCTGAATAACAGCAGCTTCATGTAGCTAACAAGCTAGTTGAGATCACTAGTTCACTCAATACAACCGCCAGTTCAACATAAGTCCCAATAACAGTGTTTTTACGTGCGTGACTGTTTTATTCTATATATATTTTTGACATTTTCTACCTTCTATTTTAGATATTTTCATCAGACTAGTAGGGACATATGAGGCCTGGAGGCTGCAGTAATGTTGAGATGTCAGTAGGGAGAGCTCTAGTCTAGAACACTGGTACCAAAGATACTCCCCTTCCATCTGTTCTGGAACCTTCAGTACCAGCTGATGAGGAGTGATGGGAATGGGTCACATTTTGTCTCTTGTAAAACATGTAGGTCCACTCCTCAAATAAAGAAATGTAACTACAGTATTCTGACTTTAGACCATTTTCTATTTAGATACAGTAACATCGCTTATGTGACATGCTGTTCCTGCATGTTAATGCCCTGACTAGGCTTCTTTAAAATGTATCAACCACATAATTCACACTTAGGCTCAGCCTGCTTCTACTAACACTTACAGTAGACTACTTCTTGTTTCCACACAGTGACAGTAAGTTGACTAACTGTTCAAGACCTCTCCTCTTCACTTCACTCTGTAAGTACACTTGACAATATCTTGAAATATAGTTTTAGTTTTGATGTTTTTAGCCAAACATCACATGACTTCCTGTATCTTTGTACTTGTTGGTTTATATTGAATTGTGTTTTGGTTGTTACATCAGGGCCTGTATTCATAAAGTGTCTCAGATGGTCCATATAATTATGATCTAAAAGGCTAAACTGATCCCAGATCAGCTCTCCTACTCTGATACACTTTGTGAATACTGACCCTGGACTGTGGTTTCATGTGTTTAGTTTAGATCAGTTTATTCATTTACATGTTTAAAACATGATCAGTAGAGTTTACCAGTAACACCCAGATCTCCATTCAATAGGAGATCATTCAATCATGTTCACTGTCATAAAACAGGGTCAAGAATAACTGTGTACGTCAGGCTACATTAGACTATACAGTATATGGACAGCAGCAGTCAATACAGCAGACTATGGTGATACTGATTCCTCTGCTGTATACAAGATTCCACTAGTGTAACATAATATTTATTTATTTAACCAGGCAAGTCAGTTAAGAACTGATTTTTATTTTCAATGACAGCCTAGGAACAGTGGGTTAACTGCCTGTTCAGGGGCAGAACAACAGATTTGTACTTTGTCAGCTTGGGGGTTTGAACTTGCTACCTTCCAGTTGCTGGTCCAACACTCTAACCACTAGGCTACCCTGCCGCCCCAAAAATATGATAGTGGAATGTTGTACTACTACAGACATCAGTGTTTGTGTGATTAAATGTGACTTTGTCAAGTAGTCAGTGTTGTGTTTCACCATTCTATCTGATGTATTGTCAGTTTGTAATGTTGTTATTAGCCCAACATTATTGAGGGCATTATTATTAGGATGGTGCAGTAATGTTGAGATGCCAGTAGGAGGAGCTCTAGTCCAGAACACTGGAACCTTCAGTACCACTTTGATGCAGCTGATGAGGAGTGTAAATTGAATGTGTTTGTAGAATAGAATGAATGACATCATGGAACTGACCAAATGTGAATGGAACTTTGACCTGTTCCATGTAGAACTCAGAGGGACAAGACAACACATTCTAAGATATTATAAACATTCCATATAGAATAGTCAACATATTGTTAACATGGTTCTGTATTTATATGAAAGTGGAAATGGGGGACATTTTGTCCATTATAGAATTGTAGGGCCCATTTTAATACAGTAACCTCCCTTTTCTGACATGATGTTCTAGTCGTCATGCATGTTAATGTCTTAAAGAGGAAGAAAGGACTGTTCTGCATCAGCTACTTGTGTCCTGACTACATAAATATGTATCAACCACAGAACTGACACTTACTAGCAGTTGCCACACACTACCAGTAAGTTGACTCACTGTACAAGACCTCTCCCCTTCACTTCACTCTGCAGGTACTCTAGACATTATCTTGAAATATAGTTTTGGGTTATTTGTTTTTAGTCATAAGTCATATACTTGACGGTAATATATCATTGTACTTCTTGTTATGTTTTGAGATGTGTTTTGGTTGTTACATCAGGTTCAGTATTCATGAAGTGTCTCAGTGTAGGAGTGTTGATCTACATAGAGATGAGATGATTAACCAGGGTAAAATAGACATGTAAACAAACTATTTAACACTGCAGTGTGTGTGTGTGCGGGGGATTTGTACACTGCTAGACATGACCACCTTGTTAACCTGATAGCCAGCCAGGTGAGACAATTATTCTCACCAACAGCACACATGCATAAACATTATTTTGCAAAGGGACACCTCATTAGCGCTGGAGAAGATGGCTGCTGTTTTATGGGATCTTAAAAACTTATTTGGGATAGGGGGCAGTATTCGGAAATTTTAACGAATGAGGTGCCCAAAGTAAACTGCCTGTTACTCAGGCCCAGAAACTAGGATATGCATATACAGTGGGGAGAATAAGTAATTGATACACTGATGATTTTGCAGGTTTTCCTACTTACAACGCATGTAGAGGTCTGTAATTTTTATCATAGTTACACTTCAACTTTGAGAGACGGAATCTAAAACAAAAATCCAGAAAATCACATTGTATGATTTATAAGTAATTCATTTGCATTTTATTGCATGACATAAGTATTTGATCATCTACCAACCAGTAAGAATTCCGGCTCTCACAGACCTGTTAGTTTTTCTGTAGGAAGCCCTCCTGTTCTCCACTCATTACCCGTTTTAACTGCACCTGTTTGAACTCGTTACTTGTATAAAAGACATCTGTCCACACACTCAATCAAACAGACTCCAACCTCTCCACAATGGCCAAGACCAGAGAGTCTTGTGGTGGTGGGTTGGGTTAAGGAGAATAATTAACATGAGACACAGTGATGGTAGGTTGTGTTTAGGAGTAGTATTAACATGAGACACAGTGATGGTGGGTTGTGTTTAGGAGTAGTACTAACATGAGACACAGTGATGGTGGGTTGTGTTTAGGAGTAGTATTAACATGAGACACAGTGATGGTGGGTTGTGTTTAGGAGTAGTATTAACATGAAACACAGTAATGGTGGGTTGTGTTTAGGAGTAGTATTAACATGAAACACAGTGATGGTGGGTTGTGTTTAGGAGTAGTATTAACATGAGACACAGTGATGGTGGGTTGTGTTAAGGAGTAGTACTAACATGAGACACAGTGATGGTGTGTTGTGTTTAGGAGTAGTATTAATATGAGACACAGTGATGGTGGGTTGTGTTTAGGAGTAGTATTAACATGAGACACAGTGATGGTGGGTTGTGTTTAGGAGTAGTATTAATAACATGAGACACAGTGATGGTGGGTTGAAATTCGGACTAATGTGTCCTTTCCAACAATGCAGAGTTAAACATAAAAATACAGAGCATTCGGAAAGTATTCAGACCCCTTGACTTTTTACATATTTTGCTACGTTACAGCCTTCTTCTAAAATGGATTCAATTGTTCTTCCCCCTCATCAATCTCCACACAATACTCCATAATAATAAATACAAAAACAGTTTTTTATAAATTTTTGTAAAAAAAAAATAAACTGAAATATCACATTTCCATAAGTATTAAGACCTTTTACTCAGTACTTTGTTGAAGCACCTTGTCAGCGATAACAGCCTCGAGTCATCTTTGGTTTTATGCAACAAGCTTGGCAACTTGTATTTGGGTAGTTTCTCTCATTCTTCTCTGCAGATCCTCTCAAGCTCTGTCAGGTTGGATGGGGAGCATCGCTGCACAGCTATTTTCAGGTCTCTCCAGACCTGAAATAAAGAAGAAATAAGAAATAAAACTGCTGACTTTCGTCCATTTTCAATTTACACTGAAATGCTTCCTATTCACAAGAGACCTCACCATACACAGAATAATGCAGTCCTAAACCACAGTCAAAGTATAGCCGTGTGTGTGTGTGTGTGTGTGTGTGTGTGTGTGTGTGTGTGTGTGTGTGTGTGTGTGTGTGTGTGTGTGTGTGTGTGTGTGTGTGTGTGTTTGTATGGTTTTACTATCCTTGTGTGGACCAGAAGTCCTGACAAGGACTGTAAAATAAAGTTGAACAAGTGGGTGCATTTCACAGGTCCCCACAAGTAACAAGGCTATTTTTGGTTGAGATTAGGATGAAGAGTTAGATTTAGAGGTTAGAGGTTAAGGTTAGGATTAAGATTAGGGTTAGTGGTTAGGTAAAACATATTTTGAATGGGAATAACTGTTTTGGTCCAGGACAGTAACACAACATTTTGTCTGTGTTTGTCATTAGTTTACTCCAATTAGAGGAGGGGAGGTAAGGCAAGGGGAACATAATAAAGATTCAGATTGTTTAATAGACACATGCACAGGGTTGCAGGTGTAATTGCAGGGTACAGTGATAATCTTCGGCTTGGAGCTCCAACATGCAGGACTAGTGAAATAAAATGATGAAAAATTGAAATGAAAACAACAGAAATAGAACTAGCACTATATAGATAATAACTCTGGCAGTGATGAATAATGACCATTGGGGTGGAGGCTGTAGAGGGGGTGGGGTGGAATGACCATAGGGGGAGCAGCACCATGATCCTTGAGTGGAAAATATATTTACAAAAAACACATATAAAAACTGAAACGTCCTCCCACTGTCAACTGCATTTATTTTCAGCAAACTTAACATGTGTAAATATTTCTATGAAGATTACAAGATTCAACAACTGAGACATGAACTGACCAAGTTCCACAGACATGTGACTAACACAAAGGGAATAATGTGTCCCTGAACAAAGGGAATAATGTGTCCCTGAACAAAGAGGGGGTCAAAATCAAAAGTAACAGTCGGTATCTGGCGTGGCCACCAGCTGCATTAAGTACTGCAGTGCATCTCCTCCACATGGACTGCACCAGATTGGCCAGATCTTGCTGTGAGATGTTACCTCTCTCTTTCACCAAGGCACCTGCAAGTTCCCAGACATTTCTGGGGGGAATGGCCCTAGCCCTCACCCTCCAATCCAACAGGTCCCCGACGTGCTCATTGGGATTGGAATCCGGGCTCTTCGCTGGCCATGGCAGAACACTGACATTCCTGTCTTGCAGGAAATCACAAAAAAAAGAGCAGTATGGCTGGTGGCATTGTCATGCTGGAGGGTCATATCAGGATGAGCCTGCAGGAAGGGTACCACATGAGGGAGGAGGATGTCTTCCCTTAAACGCACAGCGTTGAGATTGCCTGCAATGACAACAAGCTCAGTCCGATGATGCTGTGACACACTGCCCCAGAACATGACGGACCCTCCACCTCCAAATCGATCCCGCTCCAGAGTACAGGCCTCGGTGTAACGCTCAGTCCTTTGACGATGAACACGAATGCGACCATCAACCCTGTTGATACAAAACCGCGACTCGTCAGTGAAGAGCTCTTTTTGCCAGTCCTGTCTGGTCCAGCGACGGTGGGTTTGTGCCCATAGGCGACGCTGTTGCTGGTGATGTCTGGTGAGGACCTGCCTTACAACAGGCCTACAAGCCCTCAGTCCAGCCTCTCTCAGCCTATTTCGGACAGTCTGAGCACTGATGGAAGGATTGTGCATTCCTGGTGTAACTCGGGCAGTTGTTGTTGCCATCCTTTACCTGTCCTGCAGGTGTGATGTTCGTTTGTACCGATCCTGTGCAGGTGTTGTTACACGTGGTCTGCCACTGCGAGGATGATCAGCTGTCCATCCTGTCTCCCTGTAGTGCTGTCTTAGGCGTCTCACAGTACAGACATTGCAATTTATTGCCTTGGCCACATCTGCAGTCCTCATGCCTCCTTGCAGCATGCCTTAGGCACGTTCACGAGGATGAGCAGGGACCCTGGGCATCTTTATTTTGGTGTTTTTCAGAGTCAGTAGAAAGGCCTCTTTAGTGTCCTAAGTTTTCATAACTGTGACCTTAATTGCCGATAGTATGTAAGCTGTTAGTGTCTTAACGACCGTTCCACAGGTGCATGTTCATGAATTGTTTATGGTTCATTGAACAACCATAGGAAACAGTGTTTAAACCCTTTACAATGAAGATCTATGAAGTTATTTGCATTTTTACAAATTATTTTTGGAAGACAGGGTCCTGAAAAAGGGACTTATATGACATATATGATGTATACTGTATATATATATATATATATATATTAATATATATTAAATATAATGTATATATATATATATATATATTTGATATATATTGTATATATTTACCAAAAATATAAATAGGGAACTGGAAAAGATTCAGACAATTACATTGATTGAAGCCACAATCTATCTGCAATATTGAAGCTGAGCTACACCCTTAAAATATGTGTTTACTGCCAAGCTTTAGTCAGATCTGTTCAATAAGCGATTGTTGTTGATGATGATGATGATGATGACTTTATTGTATCCATTAGGACATTGTTTTGCATCATACATCATGTCATCTTAAATAGACAGATGTAGACACACATGCAACACATCACACACATTACAGACAGACAGTATTCACATAGACAACCATATAGCACAATACATCACAACACAATATGAGCCTGGTTCATTTTCAGTAATGAGGCCCTGTACCCCATTTACAGTTTATACTTCAATGTATCAGGTGGAGTTATTCACCAGCTATAGAGTGAGTTGTTGTTTATGTTTCTAAGACTGCAGGGTGGGAGATGCAACAATGACCTTGAGAACAGCAGGAAGTGTGTTGGTGGTCTTTCTCTGGTCTGTAGCAGGTATGGTCTCATTCTTATCTTTTTGTTGCTCTGTTTATCAGTCTACAGACATTTCTAAAAGCATAACCATTTTTATGTTCTACTGTCGACACATTTGGCGTCTCCACTCCATTTTAAACAGTTGTCTTTCTCACCTCACTGAGTGAAGCTTATCTGTGGTTTCCATTCACACTCAACCAAAGAGTATCTATGTCTCAACTCAGCAACTATGGAACAAAGTGTTAGTGTGAGTCACAAGACCTTGAACTTAATGTAACGTCCTTGTGATGTCTAACTGTGTTTCAGTGGTACAGAGTCAGAATGTCTGGAGTGTGACATACACCACTCGGAGTATCTGTACCTTGAAGGGGTCAACAGTGGATCTGTCCTGCTCTTACACATATACCAGTGGTACAGTCACAACAACCTTCTGGTTCATAACAAATAATGCTGAGGGGAATCCTGTTAGTCTGAGTGGTGAGCCAGACTACAAAGGTCGTGTGATGTACCATAGAGATAAGAAGAATGGCCACACCCTGACAATCACAGACCTGAGAGCGAGTGACTCAGCTACGTACATGTTCAGCTTTATAACAGATCAGACTGGAGGGAGATTTACTGGCAGTCCTGGAGTCACTCTGTCTGTAACAGGTAACATTCTATATACTGGCAGTCCTGGAGTCACTTTGTCTGTAACAGGTAACATTCTATATCCTGTTAGTCCTGGAGTCACTCTGTCTGTAACAGGTAACATTCTATATACTGGCAGTCCTGGAGTCACTCTGACTGTTACAGGTAACATTCTATATACTGGCAGTCCTAGAGTCACTCTGTCTGTCACAGGTAACATTCTATATACTGGCAGTCCTGGAGTCACTCTGTCTGTAACAGGTAACATTCTATATACTGGCAGTCCTGGAGTCACTCTGTCTGTAACAGGTAACATTCTATATACTGGCAGTCCTGGAGTCACTCTGTCTGTTACAGGTAACATTCTATATACTGGCAGTCCTGGAGTCACTCTGTCTGTAACAGTTAACATTCTATATACTGGCAGTCCTGGAGTCACTCTGTCTGTAACAGGTAACATTCTATATCCTGGCAGTCCTGGAGTCACTCTGTCTGTAACAGGTAACATTCTATATACTGGCAGTCCTGGAGTCACTCTCTGTTACAGGTAACATTCGATATACTGGCAGTCCTGGAGTCACTCTGTCTGTAACAGGTAACATTCTATATACTGGCAGTCCTGGAGTCACTCTGTCTGTTACAGGTAACATTCTATATACTGGCAGTCCTGGAGTCACTCTGTCTGTAACAGTTAACATTCTATATACTGGCAGTCCTGGAGTCACTCTGTCTGTAACAGGTAACATTCTATATCCTGGCAGTCCTGGAGTCACTCTGTCTGTAACAGGTAACATGCTATATACTGGCAGTCCTGGAGTCACTCTGTCTGTCACAGGTAACATTTTATTGTCTGATGTTCTGTTTAATCTTCATTGTCCCTTTAGGTCTGGAAATTGTCTGATTTGTATTCATCTAATAAAAATAATGAGCTGGTGCACAGAAAATGATTTAGTGTGCTGACTAACGGAGAATAAACTGGAAGCGGTAACAACAAAGAGAGTCACACTCCATATGTATAACCTCCCAGTCATTTGTTGCTTAAAAAACACCAACATTTCGACATCACCTTCTTCAGGGTAAATGTATTGCATCGTGTGACCACACTAGACACCAGGTGATTCAGGTTGATGTTGTCTACTCCAGACCTGCAGGTGAAGGTGACTCCTACATGGTGGGCAACGTCGAAGACACTGACCTGTATCACCACCTGTACTCTGACTGACCACCCCACCTACATCTGGTACAAGAACGGACAACATCTAGATGAGAGTACCTCGCCCCAGTACAAAGACCCAGTCTCCAAGAACTATGATGACACTTATTCCTGTGCTGTAAAAGGCCATGAGGACCTCCACTCTCCTGCAGTGTGTGAGTGTTCATTTAATACATTATACTGTGTGTTGGTTTCACTATGAGAACTTGAGAACTTTGAGCATTTCTAGAAAGAACTGAGAACACAATCCAATTGACCTCTTGTTATGTCACTGTGTTTCAGGTGTTCAGGGTCAGAGCTGCAGCAGAGTGAATTACACCAAGAGGAGAATCTGTGTCTTGAAGGGGTCAACAGTGGACATATCCTGTACTTATGTTGGTTATTATTACATCACATCAACATTCTGGTTTAGAAGTGATAAGTCGACCCCTGAAGACCTAACCACTGACCCAGGGTATGCAGGTCGTGTGGAGTACACTGGAACATTTGAAGGTCCCTTCATCCTGAGAATCACAGATCTGAGAGAGGAGGACTCAGCTGAGTATCGCTTCACTTTTAAAACATACAGCATTGAATGGGGTCATAGTTTCCCAGGAACAACTCTGACTGTCACAGGTAATACTACACTTACAGAACATGATGATATACTGGTAATACTACACCTACAGAACATTATGATATACTGGTAATATTACACTTACATTATGATATACTGGTAATACTACACTTACAGAACATTATGATATACTGGTAATAGTACACTTACAGAACATTATGATATACTGGTAATATTACACTTACATTATGATATACTGGTAATACTACACTTACAGAACATTATGATATACTGGTAATAGTACACTTACAGAACATTATGATATACTGGTAATACTACACTTACAGAACATTATGATATACTGGTAATACTACACTTACAGAACATTATGATATACTGGTAATAGTACACTTACAGAACATTATGATATACTGGTAATATTACACTTACATTATGATATACTGGTTATACTACACTTACAGAACATTATGATATACTGTTAATACTACACTTACAGAACATTATGATATACTGGTAATACTACACTTACAGAACATTATGAAATACTGGTAATACTACACTTACATAACATTATGATATACTGGTAATACTACACTTAGAGAACATTATGATATACTGGTAATACTACACTTACAGAACATGATGATATACTGGTAATACTACAGTTCCAGAACATTATGATATACTGGTAATACTACACTTACAGAACATTATGATATACTGGTAATACTACACTTACAGAACATGATGATATACTGGTAATACTACACTTACAGAATGTTATGATATACTGGTTATACTACACTTACAGAACATGATGATATACTGGTAATACTACACTTACAGAACATTATGATATACTGGTAATACTACACTTACAGAACATTATGATATACTGGTAATACTACACTTCCAGAACATGATGATATACTGGTAATACTACACTTACAGAACATTATGATATACTGGTAATACTACACTTACATAACATTATGATATACTGTCACTACTTTATGTCTAGTTGTAGTAGGTTGAAATGATGAGGTTTGTTTTTTTATGTTGTTATTCTCTCTTCATTCAGACCTGCAGGTGAAGGTGACTCCTGGCACAGTGACAGAAGGATCATGGGTTATACTGACGTGTAGCACCACCTGTACTCTGACTGACAACCCCAACCCCACCTACATCTGGTACAAGAATGGAGAAGAGCTATTTTCTGACTCCTCTCCCGAGTATCAATACTCAGTCAGTAGAGGAGGTTCTGACAACTACTCCTGTGCCTTAAGAGGCCATGACAAACTTAGCTCTCCTGAAGTCACAGTGGGTGAGTTACCTCCAGAGTTTTACCTCCAGAGATTTCCTCTCTTATGGTAAACAGACTTGATATTTTCAGTCAATTCAGATTACTGATTTATAAGTAACTATAGCTCATTACTATCTAACATGTTAGTCATACTGAGAATCATACAAATAAGCTAATACCATCACCTTCTTCACCATCACTGTCATGATCATCATCATCATCATCATCATGTGCTTCATCATTTGTTCCAGATACTTCTTCTCTGAACTGCTTGAGTGTGACCTACACCAGTATAAGCATCTGTTCCTTGATACCATCCGTGGACCTGCCTTGCACTGCCATATATCCCACAGGTTTGACTGTGTTATCTTTAAGTCTGGTAGAGTCATTTTGTCAACTACAGAAGGAAACCAGAAAGTGTGTTTTTATATGCTCTCATTCAGACCTGCAGGTGAAGGTGACTCCTGACACAAAGGCAGGGAAGAGGACACTGACCTGTAGCACCACCTGTACTCTGACTGACAACCCCACCTACATCTGGGACAGGAACGGACAGTCTCTTGCTTGGCTCACTTCCCAACAACACTCTGTCTGGAGTTCTGAAACAGAGAGTTACTCCTGTGCTGTTAAAGGCCATGAGGATCTCCGCTCTCCTGCAGTGTGTGAGTCTGGATTCTATTGGGATAATTTGTAGCTAACCTTTCTTTATAACAAAGTAAGGCAACTTTCTAACTTCAAGGTATATCTGAACAAAACTATTTCATGTATTTTCAGGTGTTCAGGGTCACAACTGCTGGAGGGTGACTTACACCAAGAGGAGAATCTGTGTCTTGAAGGGCTCCACAGTGGACATATCCTGCTCTTACACTCATCCCACTAGTTATATAGAACAAGGTTCATTCTGGTTTACACAGAAAGACCCTGTAGATGTCAGGTCATATCCAGAGTATGCAGGTCGTGTGGAGTACAATAGGAACACAGAGAACCACCACACCCTGACAATAACACACCTGACAGAGAAGGACTCGGCTGAATACAAATTCAGATTACTAACAACAAACGAGGGGAGATTTTCTGTCCTTCCTGGTGTGATGTTGACTGTCACAGGTAATACTTCACCTACAGTTGTTACTGTAATAGGACAAGTCTAATCACATGACAAGCCAGTCTGGAGTCAAATATGACTGATGATTCCTCTTAGATATCCTGTTGGAGATGGATCCTACGTCTGTGTCAGAGGGGGAGAGAGTCACACTGAGATGTAGAACCCAATGTACAGTCGGTCTCAACCCCACCTACATCTGGTACAAGAACGGACCAAGTCTGACCAACCCAGTCACCAGTTATAACAGCCTGATCCTAGACCCAGTCACCAGTTATAACAGCCTGATCCTAGACCCAGTCAGCAGTGAGGATGCAGGGAACTACTCCTGTGCTGTAGAAGGTTTTGAGAGAATCCACTCTCCAGAAGAGACTCTCACTGTCAGATGTGAGTACATTGGGTGTTGATATATCTACAGTGAAAGTCATTGATGTCATCTCTGTAATACATGGTTCTACATGTCAGTGTAATATACTAATCTATACTAATTTACATCATCTCTGTAATACATGGTTCTACATGTCAGTGTAATATACTAATCTCTGCTAATTTACATCATCTCTGTAATACATGGTTCTACATGTCAGTGTAATATACTAATCTCTACTAATTTACATCATCTCTGTAATACATGGTTCTACAGTCAGTGTAATATACTAATCTATACTAATTTACATCATCTCTGTAATACATGGTTCTACATGTCAGTGTAATATACTAATCTCTGCTAATTTACATCATCTCTGTAATACATGGTTCTACATGTCAGTGTAATATACTAATCTCTACTAATTTACATCATCTCTGTAATACATGGTTCTACAGTCAGTGTAATATACTAATCTATACTAATTTACATCATCTCTGTAATACATGGTTCTACATGTCAGTGTAATATACTAATCTACACTAATTTACATCATCTCTGTAATACATGGTTCTACATGTCAGTGTAATATACTAATCTATACTAATTTACATCATCTCTGTAATACATGGTTCTACATGTCAGTGTAATATACTAATCTCTACTAATTTACATCATTTCTGTAATACATGGTTCTACATGTCAGTGTAATATACTAATCTATACTAATTTACATCATCTCTGTAATACATGGTTCTACATGTCAGTGTAATATACTAATCTATACTAATTTACATCATCTCTGTAATACATGGTTCTACATGTCAGTGTAATATACTAATCTCTACTAATTTACATCATCTCTGTAATACATGGTTCTACATGTCAGTGTAATATACTAATCTCTACTAATTTACATCATCTCTTGCTTCCTTACATGGTATATGAGTTCTTATTTGTTCTGTCATCTTCAACACCAGATGGACCAAAGAACACCTCAGTGTCAGTCAGTCCCTCCGGTGAAATAGTGGAGGGCAGTTCAGTGACTCTGACCTGCAGCAGTGATGCCAACCCACCTGTGGACAAATACACCTGGTACAAGAAGAACGTAACCTCACCAAAAGCATCAGGACAGAGTTACAGCATCACTAACATCATCTCTGAGGACAGAGGAGAATATTACTGTGAGGCCCAGAATGGAAGAGGATCTATGAACTCTACAGCTCTGATGATCATTGTAGCAGGTAAAGTTACATCTTCAAAACTTCAATACAAAATGATGTTCAATAAGAAATGATGTTTCAAGGTGATCTTCTTCTAGTTTGCCTCATTACACTTTGGTTTATAACTATACATAGGCTTCTATATACAAGTATTACATTAATGTCCTGTTTTGCTGTATATTCATTTTCACTTCATAATAACATATCCTCATGTCATCCATTTCATCTATTAGGGAAACAAACATCAGTTGTGACTGCAGCTGTAGGAATCATAGTGGTTGTTCTGGTTCTCATCCTCTGTCTCTCTGGATTCATGTGGTTCAGGTGAATGAAAATAGATATTTGTTTTATTCTTTCACCTTAGCACACTGATTTGTTATTAACTTAATTCCTTCATTGAGTTATAGGCCCAATGCCCTTAACCACGAGGCCACCTGGGGTGGCAGGTAGCTTAGTGGTTAGAGTGTTGAACTTGCAACCAAGATTGAATCTCTGAGCTGAAAATATAAAAATCTGTCATTCTGCCTCTGAACAAGGCAGTTAACACACTGTTCCTAGGCTGTCATTGTAAATAAGAGTTTGTTCTTAACTGACTTGCCTAGTTAAATAAAGGTAAAAAAAACTGTTAAAATGTATTTGTAATATATCAACTTACTTACTTACAGAGCAGAACTCACTCTGTCCATCATTACAGGAGATCCACAGGAGGAAGTGATGCCACAGCAGACACACAGGTGATTCTATTAGTTGCAACAGGGTTTCAGCTGTGTCGTGCTGGGCAAGAAACTAAATGTTCACCCAGGGGGTTACAACTCCATTTTCATTCATTTACGGTGACAGTCTATTTCATACTATTTTCATTGTTCTCTCTCTCTCTCTCTGTCTCTCTGTCTCTCTCTCTCCACAGAGTGTCCGTCCTGACTGTAACAGTGACACGTACACAGGTCTGAACATGAGGACCATGTCCCCTGACTACGACACTCTGATAGTAAGTCTATTTTAATGAATTTGGTTTAGAATAAATTATGGAAAGACTGGGGTTTCAAAGAACTTATGCATTTCCTCTCTCCCTCCCTCTCCTTCTCCCACTCTCTCTTTCTCGCTCTCTCTCTTTCTGTCCACAGAGTGTCCATCCTGACCCTAACAGTGATATGTACACACCTCTGAACATGAAGACCAGGTCACCAGAGTATGACACCCTGGCAGTAAGTGTGTGTGTGTGTGTGTGTGTGTGTGTGTGTGTGTGTGTGTGTGTGTGTGTGTGTGTGTGTGTGTGTGTGTGTGTGTGTGTGTGTGTGTGTATAACATGTTTAGTGGGAGTGCTACTTCAGTATCTCTCTTTTCAGAATGTGAGGGGAATCTCCCACTGAAGAGAAGCAACACCGAACCTGGACTGAAGAGAACAACCACAGATTCTGGACTGAAGAGAAGCACCACAGAACCTGGACTGAAGAGAAGCATCACAGATCCTGGACTGAAGAGAACCACCAACATTGAACCTGGACTGAAGAGAAGCACCACAGATCCTGGACTGAAGAGAACCACCACAGATCCTGGACTGAAGAGAACCACCACAGATCCTGGACTGAAGAGAACCACCAACATTGAACCTGGACTGAAAATGATCACCACACAACCTGGACTGAAGGTTCCAATACAAAACGAGGCCTTACACCTCTATTCTATTGCTGCCATATCTAAAAGTTTTTACACACCATGAACTTTAACTTTTCAGTAAATACTGGAATATATATTTTGGAATGGAATATATTGATGATAAATGAGATGGGTTATATTTTGATGTAAATCTGTTTTATTTCTGATCTTTCTATGGGATTTTGTCACATGCAGATGTTTTATAACATCAATAGTCCTACTTTCCTCAGCAACTAATATGGATCATATTGAAAACAGCTTTTTAATATTTTTAGCTCTTGGACCAGGTTTCTCCGGATGTGTTTAATGATGATTAACTTTGTATTGCTGTCAGATATCATTACTAATTTTATATTACGTAATACAATATTGTTCCGTCATGATATATTTTTTATATAAAAATAAATGTAATCAGTCCGTTATTATAATTTCCAACATTTTGGTAGGCTATTTGTTATTCAACTTGTCTATCATTTCTAAATACATGCAGTGGCGACACGTCATTCAGGGCAGCTGAGGCAGAGCTAAATCTGTTTTCAGCCCCATGGTTAGCTTTTTCTGTTGCTTGTTTTGCATGTTTTGAAATTAATGTGACACATATCAGTTTGCAAATAAAGTTAATAAATAAATAAAGCATTGAGTTAATAAAGTCGCATAGAAACATGGTCTCTTTTTTCCTTTCTTTAGTTAAGGCAGCTCCAAAATGCAGGTGTTGCAGCCTAGCTCAGTGCTTTCTGTGGTGGTGGGGCAGCCAGCATAAAATACGGGTTGGTAATGTTCTCTAGTTGTGCTGTGATTGGCTCAGTGTTCTGTCACTCATGGGGACACTACGTCACCGCAAAATCTACGGGTAGAGCTCGAAATGTCAAGCCCCTTGGGTGCTGCCATAGAATTACATTAGAAATGCCCATCCAACAAGGCTCAAGGTCATTGGCTTAGACAAAATTACGTCAAATCGCGTTAAATCTACCGTAGCTTTGATTGGACTGATTGGACAAACTTTCAAAATCTTAGCTGGCAAGCTAGACAAGCAGTCATCATCATGCATCAAGTCGACAATCTACTGACAAATCCTTATCAATCCTTGTCATATGAAATTATAGATAAAACGTATCAGTGCTCATTGGCCATTGGACATAAACATTACAAAACAAGTTGGAATCACAAATTCAACAATTAGTGCTAAGGCAGCACTGCAGGCCCGGGTTTGATCCCGGACTGTTACAGCCGGCTGTGACCGGGAGACCTATGAGGCGGAGCACAATTGTCCCAGGGTCATCTGGGTTAGGGGAGGGTTTAGCCGGCCAGGATGTCCTTGTCTCATCATGCTCTAGTAACTCCTTGTGGCCTGGCGCCTGCAAGAATGACGTCGGTCGTCAGTTAAACAGTGTTTCCTGCCACACATTGGTGCCTGCTGTTTGTCCTCCTGTCCAAGGGGTGGAGCTGGAGAGCACCAGGCTGGTGATCAGGTACCCAGACCGCTGGATGCAGAGAACCCCTCACTCTCCTCAGAAGACCAACCCTATAGGCCTCAACACCTCCTCAGCCTCCCAGTACGCCTCCACATTGTAAGGACATCCGGCTTTGAGGAGAATATTACTGTGAGGCTGAGAATACAATTGCATCTATGAACTCTGCAGCTCTGATGATCATTGTAGCAAGTAAAGTTTCATCCTTAAAATATATAATAATATAATAATATAATATAATTTCAAGATAAATCTTAATAATTATACTTTGGATTAGTACACTTGTGTTAATAACTACAGGTTTGTTTATAAAATCCCCAAGTATTAACAAGTATTATATTGATATTCTATTTTCTTATCATAATAATATTCAGTTCATTAGAACATAATGTGTTCTCATATCATCCATATTTTATTTTAGGGAAACAGACCTCAGTTCTGACTGCAGCTGTAGGAATCACAGTGGCTCTGGTTCTCATCCTCTGTCACTCTGGCTTCAGGTGCGTTTTGAGGATGAGGGAGTCCAGTACGCTGCTGTGAAATTCAACCTCCCCAGTGCTGCCACCTGGTGAGCGTATTCTGCATTAAGGTCATTCATATGCTGCTGTTTATTGTAGGAGATGTCATCAATAAGCAAAACAGTTGACCCTTAGTGACCACTATGAACCCAAACTATGAACCCAACAATGGACATCTCAGGACAGTGACATGTCTAAAATGGGGGAGTGACGTGATGATGGTTTTGAGGAACTGTTTTCTTTTCCAAATGGCACTCTATTCCCTATTTAGTGCACTACTTTAGACAGAGCCCCATAGGGTGCCACCATTTGGGACAATGTCTTTGTTTCATTATTGCTTCTCTCTCTTCAGCAGCACAAGCAGCTGAGGAGGACTCCTCTGTTCTCTACAGTACAGTCAACAAACCCAGAACCAAGAAGATCTGAATGCAACAAACCCAGAACCAAGAAGACCTGAACACAACAAACCCAGAACCAAGAAGACCTGAACACAACAAACACAGAAATAAGAAGACCTGAACAGAACAAGTTTAATTCGTTTATATGGGCTATAAGTAAAGGAGTGTTAATTGCTTTTGCAGTATTTTTTCCCCCCGAAAAATTATGGATATTTTTTTTCAAAAAAGGGGAAGTGAAATTTAAAATCAAATAGCTAAATGATCCACGGTATGACCACCTTAAAACAATTCCATATGTCAGCTAGTGGAACCCCTCCAAACCCCCCCAGACTTTTAGAGGTTCAGAAACCCAGTGTCAGAGGGAGCAATGACCAGCACCTAGACACATACATCAAATTAAATCTAATTGTATTTGTCAAGTTTGAAACGGTTAAGGACACGCTCTTAAGCAACAATGCAGTTGTTTATATGTAAGAAAATATTAGATTTCTTTAAATAAAAAATGCTAAAAAATAACTATATAAATCACACAATAACATTTCAATAACGAAGCAGCAATAAACATTTACATGAAAGATTATTCATTGTCATTTTCAAAAAACACACATCATGCAGACTCAATGGGACACAATAATCCCAGACAGACAGACAGACAGACAAACAGACAGACAGACAGACAGACAGACAGACAGACAGACAGACTTAGCTATATGCATGTCAGGGTTCACTTTGGGTCCATTGCTCTGAAGATCAGTGAGCTGAAAACATCTCTTTCACACAAGAACACAGAGGATATACAGAGCAGCTTGCCTTGGCCTTGGCATAATGACAGCTCACTGTTGTCTGTTGTTTATAGCTAGCTAATGTTGATAGCTAAATCTTAGCTAGCTAGCTAGCTCACAAGCTAACTATGGGGTCTTGCTGTAATTCAGAGGCAGCGCATCATATTGTTCACAATCCAGTACATTCAGAGTAGCTGTGTGATGCACAAAAATACTTGTTTATCGCTGAATAACAGCAGCTTCATGTAGCTAACAAGCTAGTTGAGATCACTAGTTCACTCAATACAACCGCCAGTTCAATATAAGTCCCAATAACAGTATTTTTACGTGCGTGACTGTTTTATTCTATATATATTTTTCACATTTTCTACCTTCTATTTTGTATATTTTCATCGGACTAGTTGGGACATATGAAGCCTGGAAGCTGCAGTAATGTTGAGATGCCAGTAGGGAGAGCTCTAGTCTAGAACACTAGAACCAAAGATACTCCCCTTTCATCTGTTCTGGAACCTTCAGTACCAGCTGATGAGGAGTGATGGGAATGGGTCACATTTTGTCTCTTGTAAAACATGTAGGTCCACTCATCAAATAAAGAAATGTAACTAAAGTATTCTGACTTTAGACCATTTTCTATTTAGATACAGTAACATGCCTATGTGACATGCTGTTCCTGCATGTTATTGCCCTGACTAGGCTACTTTAAAATATCAAAAGTATCAACCACAGAACTCACACATAGGCTTTGTCTGCTTCTACTAACACTTACAGTAGACTCCTTCTTGTTTCCACACAGTGACAGTAAGTTGACTCACTGTTCAAGACCTCTCCTTTTCACTTCACTCTGTAAGTACACTTGACAATATCTTGAAATATAGTTTTAGTTTTGATGTTTTTAGCCAAACATCACATGACTTCCTGTATCTTTGTACTTGTTGGTTTATATTGAACTGTGTTTTGGTTGTTACATCAGGGCCTGTATTCATAAAGTGTCTCAGATGGTCCATATAATTATGATCTAAAAGGCTAAACTGATCCCAGATCAGCTCTCCTACTCTGATACACTTTGTGAATACTGACCCTGGACTGTGGTTTCATGTGTTTAGTTTAGATCAGTTTATTCATTTACATGTTTAAAACATGATCAGTAGAGTTTACCAGTAACACCCAGATCTCCATTCAATAGGGTCATGTTCACTGTCATAGTATAACAGGGTCAAGAATAATTGTGTGTGTGTGTGTGTGTACGTGTGTGTGTGTGTGTGTAGGTGTGTGTGTGTACGTGTGTGTGTGTGTACGTGTGTGTGTGTGTGTGTGTGTGTGTGTACGTGTGTGTGTGTGTGTACGTGTGTGTGTGTGTGTGTGTGTGTGTGTGTGTGTGTGTGTGTGTGCACGTGTGTGTGTGTGTGTGTGTGTGCACGTGTGTGTGAGTGTGTGTGTGAGTGTGTGCGTGCATGTGTGTGTGTGTGTACGTGGGTACGTGTGTGTGTGTGTGTGCGTGCGTGCATGCGTCTGCGTGTGTACGTGTGTGTACGTGTGTGTGCGTGTGTGTGTGTAAATGTATTTTTACATATTAATCAGATTGTGGGATATAGAATCACGACCAACATTTTTGGCACTTGACAAGTACTGAGCTTTATTGTCTGCTACAAAAGTTGGGATGTACGTTGTACATGTGGTTTCACATAAAGACTTGTGCATGCTATTTTAAGAGCTCTCAGAGCAACAGATTGTTGTGGAGACATTTTGAAAATGGCCTAAAGTAAGAGTTATGAGTGATTGAATGAATGCTTCGTAAGAGCTTTAGGAGTAGTATAGAAACAGTGATGGTGGGTTGTGTTTAGGAGTAGTATTAACATGAGACACAGTGATGGTGGGTTGTGTTTAGGAGTAGTATTAACATGAGACACAGTGATGGTGGGTTGTGTTTAGGAGTAGTATTAACATGAGACACAGTGATGGTGGGTTGTGTTTAGGAGTAGTATTAACATGAGACACAGTGATGGTGGGTTGTGTTTAGGAGTAGTATTAACATGAGACACAGTGATGGTGGGTTGTGTTTAGGAGTAGTATTAACATGAGACACAGTGATGGTGGGTTGTGTTTAGGAGTAGTATTAACATGAGACACAGTGATGGTGGGTTGTGTTTAGGAGTAGTATTAACATGAGACACAGTGATGGTGGGTTGTGTTTAGGAGTAGTATTAACATGAGACACAGTGATGGTGGGTTGTGTTTAGGAGTAGTATTAACATGAGACACAGTGGTGGTGGCTTAATAATTAGCCACATTGATTAGTCACATGAATCAGGACTAATTAAGTTGATACAACGGCCTGTTTTACAAACGGTGGACCTACCAAATGGATGGGCATTCATAAAATTCCATTGTGGTCCGACGTGGTAGAAAACAGCCCCGTAAGCACAGGATGACATCTTTTTTGGTCATGTCCGAACTGGACATTTTTTTTCTGTTTTATAAATGGTAGTCCTACAACATAGATGGCATTCCTAAAATTACATTTCAGACAACACGGTACTTACCTCAGTAAGCATCGTCCAACACTGACACCTTTTGGATGGTGTTTTTGTGCATTCCAGACCGGCCCTGATTTCCACGTTCACGGAAGTTGGTTTTTGGTCTGGTCCGGACCAAATCTGAACCAATCATAGACGTCTGTGTTTGTTTGAGATTTTGCCCGGTCTGGACCAGCTTTCATTTGGCCCAAACAAAGATGTCTATGAATCACCTCTTTTCATCTTTCATTCAGAACCTAAAGTAACTTCAACACCTGGAAAAATAATTATTTTAAAACCACGACCTAGAGAGGTAACACCGGCGATCAACTTAACACTTTACAACTAAACACACTGAAAATAAACAGGACTTCTGCAGAGTTGCACACACTGTGGTCCAACCAACAGCTCCACACAGAGAGCCAGAAGAGCTTTATTTCCTCCTTCCTGACTGCTGATGTGCTCTTAAAGTGGCAGCGCACGGTGAAGGCTCTGTGCAGGATTTCACCACAACATTAAACTATATATGGATATCAGGCTACATTAGACTATACGTGTATAACAGGCTACATTCGACTATATATGGATAACAGGCTACATTCGACTATATATGGATAACAGGCTACATTCGACTATATATGGATAACAGGCTACATTAGACTATTTATGGATAACATGCTATATTAGACTATATATGGATAACAGGCTACATTAGACTATATATGGATAACAGGCTACATTAGACTATATATGGATATCAGGCTACATTAGACTATACATGTATAACAGGCTACATTCGACTATATATGGATAACAGGCTACTTTAGACTATATATGGATAACAGGCTATATTAGACTATACATGGATAACAGGCTATATTAGACTATATATGGATAACAGGCTACATTAGACTATATATGGATAACAGGCTACATTCGACTATATATGGATAACAGGCTACATTAGACTATATATGGATAACAGGCTACATTAGACTATATATGGATAACAGGCTACATTAGACTATATATGGATAACAGGCTACATTCGACTATATATGGATAACAGGCTATATTAGACTATACATGGATAACAGGCTACATTAGACTATATATGGATAACAGGCTACATTAGACTATATATGGATAACAGGCTACATTAGACTATATATGGATAACAGGCTACATTAGACTATATATGGATAACAGGCTACATTAGACTATATATGGATAACAGGCTACATTAGACTATATATGGATAACAGGCTACATTAGACTATATATGGATAACAGGCTACATTAGACTATATATGGATAACAGGCTATATTAGACTATATATGGATAACAGGCTACATTAGACTATATATGGATAACAGGCTACATTCGACTATATATGGATAACAGGCTACATTAGACTATATATGGATAACAGGCTACATTAGACTATATATGGATAACAGGCTACATTAGACTATATATGGATAACAGGCTACATTAGACTATATATGGATAACAGGCTACATTAGACTATATATGGATAACAGGCTACATTAGACTATATATGGATAACAGGCTACATTAGACTATATATGGATAACAGGCTACATTCGACTATATATGGATAACAGGCTATATTAGACTATACATGGATAACAGGCTACATTAGACTATATATGGATAACAGGCTACATTAGACTATATATGGATAACAGGCTACATTAGACTATATATGGATAACAGGCTACATTAGACTATACAGTATATGGACAGCAGCAGTCAATACAGCAGACTATGGTGATGATGATACTGATTCCTCTGCTAACTAATGCTACTACCAGTACTGTACACAAGGGTCAACAGTGTAACATAATATGAAAGTGGCATGGTGTACTACTACAGACATCAGTGTTTGTGTGATTAAATGTGATTTTGTCAAGTAACCAGTGTTGTGTTTCACCATTCTACCTGATGTATTGTCAGTTTGGAATGTTGTTATTAGCCCAACATTATTGAGGACATTATTATTAGGATGGTGCAGTAATGTTGAGATGCCAGTAGGAGGAGCTCTAGTCTAGAACACTGGAACCTTCAGTACCACTTTGATTCAGCTGATGAGGAGTGTAAATTGAATGTGTTAGTTGAATAGAATGAATGACATCATGGAACTGACCAAATGTAAATGGAACTTTGACCTGTTCCATGTAGAACTCAGAGGGACAAGGCAACACATTCTAAGATATTATAAACATTCCATATAGAATAGTCAACATATTGTTAACATGGTTCTGTATTTATATAAAAGTGGAAATGGGGGACATTTTGTCCATTATAGAAATGTAGGACCCATTTTAATACAGTAACCTCCCTTCTCTGACATGATGTTCTGGTCGTCATGCATGTTAAGGTCTTAAAGAGGAAGAAAGGACTGTTCTGCATCAGCTACTTGTGTCCTGACTACATAAATATGTATCAACCACAGAACTGACACTTACTAGCAGTTGCCACAAACTACCAGTAAGTTGACTCACTGTACAAGACCTCTCCCCTTCACTTCACTCTGCAGGTACTCTAGACAATATCTTGAAATATAGTTTTGGGTTATTTGTTTTTAGTAATAAGTCATATACTTGAGGGTAATGTATCATTTTACTTGTTGTTATGTTATGAGTTGTGTTTTGGTTGTTACATCAGGTTCAGTATTCATGAAGTGTCTCAGTGTAGGAGTGTTGATCTACATAGAGATGAGATGATTAACCAGGGTAAAATAGACATGTAAACAAACTATTTAACACTGCAGTGTGTGTGTGTGCGGGGGATTTGTACACTGCTAGACATGACCACCTTGTTAACCTGATAGCCAGCCAGGTGAGACAAGTATTCTCACCAACAGCACACATGCATAAACATTATTTTGCAAAGGGACACCTTGTTAGCGCTGGAGAAGATGGCTGCCGTTTTATGGGATCTTAAAAACTTATTTGGGATAGGGGGCAGTATTCTGAAATTTTAATGAATGAGGTGCCCAAAGTAAACTGCCTGTTACTCAGGCCCAGAAACTAGGATATGCATATACAGTGGGGAGAATCATTATTTGATACAATGCTGATTTTGCAGGTTTACCTACTTACAACGCATGTAGAGGTCTGTAATTTATATCATAGGTACACTTCAACTGTGAGAGACGGAATCTAAAACAAAAATCCAGAAAATCACATTGTATGATTTATAAGTAATTAATTTGCATTTTATTGCATGACATAAGTATTTGATCACCTACCAACCAGTAAGAATTCCGGCTCTCACAGACCTGTTAGTTTTTCTTTAAGAAGTCCTCCTGTTCTCCACTCATTACCTGTATTAACTGCACCTGTTTGAACTCAATCAAACAGACTCCAACCTCTCCACAATGGCCAAGACCAGAGAGTCTTGTGGTGGTGGGTTGTGTTTAGGAGTAGTATTAACATGAGACACAGTGATGGTGGGTTGTGTTTAGGAGTAGTATTAACATGAGACACAGTGATGGTGGGTTGTGTTTAGGAGTAGTATTAACATGAGACACAGTGATGGTGGGTTGTGATTAGGAGTAGTATTAACATGTGACACAGTGATGGTGGGTTGTGTTTAGGAGTAGTATTAACATGAGACACAGTGATGGTGGGTTGTGATTAGGAGTAGTATTAACATATGACACAGTGATGGTGGGTTGTGTTTAGGAGTAGTATTAACATGAGACACAGTGATGGTGGGTTGTGATTAGGAGTAGTATTAACATGTGACACAGTGATGGTGGGTTGTGTTTAGGAGTAGTATTAACATGAGACACAGTGATGGTGGGTTGTGTTTAGGAGTAGTATTAACATGAGACACAGTGATGGTGGGTTGCGTTTCAGGAGTAGTATTAACATGAGACCACCTGGAAAAATGGCTACCTCAGTATTTTACGCAAGATTTTCTGCGGGAGACACCATGTGACCACTACATATGGTCCCTTACGGCCATTCTTCAATGGAAATGCCTAAAAAGACGCCGCAATGTTGTAGACACCCGGGGGAATACGTGAAAAACGTAAGTTCATTCGTAGCTCATTCACAGCCATACAAGGAGTCATTGGCATGAGGCGGTTTCAAAAAATGTGGCACTTCCTGGTTGGATTTTTTTCTTGGTTTCGCCTGTAACATCAGTTCTGTGGCACTCACAGACAATATCTTTGCAGTTTTGGAAACGTCAGAGTGTTTTCTTTCCAAAGCTGTAAATTATATGCATAGTCGAGCACTCTGTAAGTACTCTTGACAATATCTTGAAATATAGTTTTTGGTTATTTGTTTTTAGTCATAAGTCAAATACCTGAGGGTAATGTATCATTTGTGTGTGTGTGTGAGAGAGAGAAAGAGAGTGAGAGAGTGAAAGTCACTGGCTGTTTAGCCTCACAGCTTGAGGATAGGTGCTATCATTGAACCTGGTGGTCAGTCTTTAGTCACTGGCTGTTTAGCCTCACAGCTTGGGGATAGGTGCTATCATTGAACCTGGTGGTCAGTCTTTAGTCACTGGCTGTTTAGCCTCACAGCTTGGGGATAGGTGCTATCATTGAACCTGGTGGTCATTCTTTAGTCACTGGCTGTTTAGCCTCACAGCTTGGGGATAGGTGCTATCATTGAACCTGGTGGTCAGTCTTTAGTCACTGGCTGTTTAGCCTCACAGCTTGAGGATAGGAGCTATCATTGAACCTGGTGGTCAGTCTTTAGTCACTGGCTGTTTAGCCTCACAGCTTGAGGATAGGAGCTATCATTGAACCTGGTGGTCAGTCTTTAGGCTGCTGTACAGATTGACGGACCGTAGAGGATTGAACATTTATCCTTCTATATATGGGGTTCTGAGAATAAAACAGCTTCAGAAAAATCAATGTAGAAATATGTGTTTACAGTTCTACACATCTGTTCAATAAGTGATTGTTGTTGTTGTTGTTTACAATGATGATGATGACTACTGTATATATTAGGAATTTATTTTTGCATCATGTCAGTTTAAGTAGACAGACGTAGACAGACATGCAACACATCACACACATTACATACAAACATAGTGCAGTAGACTTACAGACAGACAGTATTCACATAGACAACCATTTAGCACAATACAACAAAACACAATATGAGCCTGGTTCATTTTCAGTAATGAGGCCCTGTACCCCATTTACAGTTTCTACTTCAATGTATCAGGTGGAGTTATTCACCAGCTATAGAGTGAGTTGTTGTTTATGTTTCTAAGACTGCAGGGTGGGAGATGCAACAATGGCCTTGAGAACAGCAGGAAGTGTGTTGGTGGTCTTTCTCTGGTCTGTGACAGGTATGGTCTCATTCATAACTTATATGTTGGTCAATCTACAGACATGTGTATTACATTTGCTTGTGTTCTGTTAGGCATCTCCACTTCACTTTAAATAGTTGTGTTTTACACCTCACTGAGTGATGATTATCTGTGGTTTCTAATATGGCAACAAAGTGTGGACAAACCCTACCTTCAGTGTGAGCCAGAATACCTTGTCCTAATTATGATACCATTGTGATGTCTAACTGTGTTTCAGTGGTACTGGGTCAGAATGGCTGGAGTGTTACATACACCACTCAGAGTATCTGTACCTTGAAGGGGTCATCAGTGGATCTGTTCTGCTCTTACACATATCCCAGAGGTACAGTCACAACAACACTCTGGTTCACTAAAATGGAGGCTGGTAAAGAACCTAAAGATCTAGGTCAGGACCCAGAGTATGCAGGTCGTCTGGAGTATCATGGAGATAAGAAGAAAGACTGTACCCTGAAAATCACAGACCTGAGAGAGAGAGACTCAGCTACGTACAAGTTCAGATTATTAACAGATCAGGACGGAGGGAAATATTCTGGAAGTCCTGGAGTCACTCTGTCTGTTACAGGTACAGTAACATTCTATATACTGGTGATCCTGGAGTCACTCTGTCTGTTACAGGTACAGTAACATGCTTTATACTGCTAGTTTGTTCAATTAATATCTACTGTCCATTTAGGTCTAGAAATTGGATTTGCATACATGAAACAGATTTGAGAATTAAATGAGTTTGAGAATGTCTTGCATCATGTGATTAAACAAGACAATAAGTGATTCAGGGTTTAATGCTGTGATCTATTCCAGCTCTGCAGGTGAAGATAACTTCTAAAACTTTGCAAAATTGGGTGACACTGACCTGTAGCACCACCTGTACTCTGACTGACAACCCCACCTACATCTGGTACAAGAACGGACACAAAGTAAAGGAGGACACCTCCAGCCTGTACTCAGACTACTTTAGTGATGCAGACAGTTACTCCTGTGCTGTAAAAGGCCATGAGGATCTCCACTCTCCTGCAGTGTGTTAGTATGGATTTAACTCAGTTTTTAGTATAACTTTTCAAGTAGAACTTTCTGTCTGCTAAACAGTCCTCACAGTTATCTAACCAGACTGCAACACAATACCAGATGGCATAACTATTCTGGATTACTGCAGCTCATGATTCTACTGTGTAAATGTATAAGTAATGCCCTCTTGTCATTATGTTTCAGGTGTTCAGGGTCAGAGCTGCAACAGAGTGACTTACACCAAGAGGGGAATCTGTGTCTTGAAGGGGTCAACAGTGGACATATCCTGTACTTATGTTAGTTATTATTCCACCACATCATCATTCTGGTTTAGAAGTGATAAGTCGACCCCTGAAGACCTAACCACAGAACCAGGGTATGTAGGTCGTGTGAAGTACACTGGAACATACAGAGGTCCCTTCACCCTGAGAATCACAGATCTGAGAGAGGAGGACTCAGCTGAGTATCGCTTCACTTTTAAAACAGACAACTTTGAATGGGGTCATAGTTTCCCAGGAACAACTCTGTCTGTCACAGGTAATACTACCCTGTATGATACAACTGTAAATCATAATGAATTACAGGATAAATATATTAACCATCCTGTTAACACAGAGGTGTATGTGGTTTTATACATATTGTTTCAGGTCTGCAGGTGAAGGTGACTCCTGCTGCAGAGGGACAGAAGACACTGACCTGTATCACCACCTGTACTCTGACTGACAACCCCACCTACATCTGGTACAAGAACGGACAACGTCTAGATGAGCCCACTTCCCAACAATACTCTAGTAATACCCTAGTAGTGTTGGGTCATTCTGTGGACAGTTACTCCTGTACTGTAGAACACCATGAGGACCTCCACTCTCCTGCAGTGTGTGAGTGTGAATTAAACAACTATTCTACTTAGAAAGTTTCAATCATTTATTATCAATGAGAAGAGTATTACTGGTTTATCTATCAATATGCATCATTACATAGAAATTACAGACAATGTCATAGATGTTTGCATGTCTATAGTTAGAATGTTCAGTACCTCAGACACTTGAAGAATAGTTTAGTAGACACTCAAGTCCTAAGGTATCTCCAAATGTATTATTGTTCATGTTTTGTGTAAATGATAGGTTTAGATAGTCCTCTGAGTTTAGATATGATTTATTTTTTACATGACGTCATTTGAGGTAGTATACTACAGTCCTGACCCTCTGACATATTCTGCTTTACTAGATGCTCCAAGGAACCCCTCAGTGTCAGTCAGTCCCTCTGGTGAAATAGTGGAGGGCAGTTCAGTGACTCTGACCTGCAGCAGTGATGCCAACCCACCTGTGGACAAATACACCTGGTACAAGAAGAACGTAACCTCACCAAAAGCATCAGGACAGAGTTACAGCATCACTAACATCAGCTCTGAGGACAGAGGAGAATATTACTGTGAGGCCCAGAATGGAAGAGGATCTATGAACTCTACAGCTCTGATGATCATTGTAGCAGGTAAAGTTACATCTTCAAAACTTCAATACAAAATGATGTTCAATAAGAAATGATGTTTCAAGGTAATATTCTTCTAGTTTGCCTCATTACACTTTGGTTTATAACCATACATAGGCTTCTATATACAAGTATTACATTAATGTCCTGTATTGCTGTATATTCATTTTCACTTCATAATAACATATCCTCATGTCATCCATTTCATCTATTAGGGAAACAGACCTCAGTTGTGACTGCAGCTGTAGGAATCATAGTGGTTGTTCTAGTTCTCATCCTCTGTCTCTCTGGACTCATGTGGTTCAGGTGAGTAAAGAAGGAAAACTGATATTTGTATTATTATTTCACCTTAGCACTCTGATTTGTTGCTAACTTAATTCATTCATAAATGTATTTATTGGCCCAACTCCCTTAACTGCTAAACTGTATTAGTAACACATCAACTTCCACTAGAGGTCAGTAGAGAGCAGAACTCACTCTGTCCATCTTTACAGGAGATTCACAGGAGGAAGTGATGCGACAACAGACACACAGGTGATTATATCAGTTATCAGTTACACCATGGCACCCCACCCCCACCCCCCCGTGTAGTGTTAGGGCAAAAAACAAAACGTGCACCCAGGGGGGGTCCAGCTCTGAGTTTGGGCAACCCTGAGTTACAACTAATTTACTGTGTCACTACAGTCTCTTTCATACTATTTTCATTGTTTTCTCTCTCTCTCTCTCCACAGAGTGTCCGTCCTGACTGTAACAGTGACACGTACACAGGTCTGAACATGAGGACCATGTCCCCTGACTATGACACTCTGGCAGTAAGTCTCTTATAATACATTTTGATTGTTTGTGAGAGTGTTTGTGTTTTATACAGTACTTGAATGTGTTTAGAGAAAATGATGGAAAGTTGTGTTTTAAAGAACACATGCATTTCCTCTCTCTCTCCCTCTCCTACTCTCTCTATATCTTTCCCTCTCTCTCCTACTCTCTCTATATCTTTCCCTCTCTCTCCTACTCTCTCTATATCTTTCCCTCTCTATATATATCTTTCCCTCTCTCTCCTACTCTCTCTATATCTTTCCCTCTCTATATATATCTTTCCCTCTCTCTCCTACTCTCTCTATATCTTTCCCTCTCTATATATATCTTTCCCTCTCTCCTACTCTCTCTATATCTTTCCCTCTCTCTCCTACTCTCTCTATATCTTTCCCTCTCTCTCCTACTCTCTCTATATCTTTCCCTCTCTCTCCTACTCTCTCTATATCTTTCCCTCTCTATATATATTTTTCCCTCTCTCTCCTACTCTCTCTATATCTTTCCCTCTCTATATATATCTTTCCCTCTCTCTCCTACTCTCTCTATATCTTTCCCTCTCTATATATATCTTTCCCTCTCTCCTACTCTCTCTATATCTTTCCCTCTCTCTCCTACTCTCTCTATATCTTTCCCTCTCTCTCCTACTCTCTCTATATCTTTCCCTCTCTCTCCTACTCTCTCTATATCTTTCCCTCTCTATATATATCTTTCCCTCTCTCTTTCTCACTCTCTCTCTCTCTTCCTGTCCACAGAGTGTCAATCCTGACCCTAACAGTGACCCCAACAGTGACATGTACACACCTCTGAACATGAAGACCAGGTCACCAGAGTATGACACCCTGGCAGTAGTGTGTTTGTGTGTGTGTGTGTGTGTGTGTGTCCATAAACATTTTAGTGGGAGTGTAAATTGCTAACTCAGTATATTCTTTCAGAATGTGAGGGGACCCTCCCACTTAAGAGAACCACCACAGATCCTGGACTGAAGAGAACCACCACAGATCCTGGACTGAAGAGAACCACCACAGATCCTGGACTGAAGAGAACCACCACCGATCCTAGACTGAAGAGAACCACCACAGATCCTGGACTGAAGAGAACCACCACAGATCCTGGACTGAAGAGAACCACCACCGATCCTAGACTGAAGAGAACCACCACAGATCCTGGACTGAAGAGAACCACCACAGATCCT
Organism: Oncorhynchus mykiss; assembly: GCF_057628025.1. Classification (NCBI taxonomy): domain Eukaryota; kingdom Metazoa; phylum Chordata; class Actinopteri; order Salmoniformes; family Salmonidae; genus Oncorhynchus; species Oncorhynchus mykiss. The sequence continues at coordinate 15,509,150 of NC_143034.1, read as the reverse complement.
GGACTGAAGAGAACCACCACAGATCCTGGACTGAAGAGCTACGGTTCCAATCCAAAGCCAGGCCTCACTCCTCTATTCTCTAGCAACCATATCTAGGTGGTTTTACAGACCATGAACTTTAACCTTTGAGTAAATGCTGGAATATATGTTTTATTTTCTTATTATGATAATTATGTATATTGATGATAAATGGGATGGGTTATGCTTCTGCTTTTTTTCAATGGGATTTTCCCATTTCCATATTTTTTCTTGTGTACCAATCTGTTTCCTATCTATAGTTTAAGATTATATTCCTGATATTTTTCTATGGAATTTTGCAAATGAGGGATTTATAACATCAATAGTCCTACTTTCCTCAGCAACTAATATGGATCATATTGACAACAGCTTTTTAATATTTTTTGCTTTTGGGTTAAGATTCTCCTGATGTGTTTAATGATGATTTACTTTGTATTGCTGTCAGACATTATTCCACATTATTTCTTTTATATTTTATAATACTATATATATATATTTTTTAATGTAATCAGTTCATTACATACATTTAAACATTTGCATTTTTTTACATTTTATATTAATTATAATTGTATATTACGTAATAATATATTGTTCAGTGTCATGATATCACGTGTTTTGTCGTCACATTTTTCATTATTACGTATTTTATATACGTTAAATACATGTTTACCGTTTCAGTTTTTACAGTTTAGTGTCAATGCAGTAGAAGCATCATGTTGTAAATAAGATCAACATTTAAGACAATAAATACACTGATTATTTGATCAACTAACAATACATTGATTCATACATACATAAACTGTCCTATCCATGAGTACAACCGACCCACCCTTATCAGCAGGACGAATAAGTACTGACGTATCGGATTGTAAATCAAGCAAAGCTTGTTTTTCATCCTCAGGTAAATTATGGAAAGATTTGGACCCATGTTTATTCTTAAGGAGATGTCCAACATCATTTTCCATAACTCTGCAATATGTCTCGATAGAGTGATTGCGATTGGCTGGAGGTATAAAATAACTCTTGCTTCTAAAAGGAGTCGGAGTATGTGCAGGAGAGCAACCTACTGGTTCAATAGAAGTGTCAGAATTAGGGGAGCTAAAGTATTCCCTTAAACAGATGTTTTTCTAAAACACTTTAACATGTCTACATCAAAACATCAATCGTTGCACTGGGTTGTAGGCACAAAAGATAACCCTTTATTAAGCAAAGAGACATGAGCTCAATATCTTGGAATAATAATAATACATTGATTCATAACTATTTCCACTCAGCTGTTATTTCTGCCTATTAGACACATGATCACATCACTTGTTTTATCATCACATGTTCATTATTACCTATTTTAGATACTTTGCAGTTTTTATAGTGTGGTTTGAGTGTCAATACAATATAAGCATCATGTTGTAAATAAGATCAAAACGATGAATACATCATCTCATAACTATTTCCACTCTGCTCTTGTTTCTTGTATTTCTGGCAATTGGGCACATGATGGGACCATTGAACCACATAACCATGAGAGGCTCGGCCAGTGTTTCCTAAACTCAGTCCTGGGGACCCCAAGGTGTGAACGTTTTGGTTTTTGCCCAAGCACTACACAGCTGATTCAAATAATCACATCTTACTGTCGAGTTGATTACTCAAACACAGAGGCAGTGCTGCTTAGTTGTCTTATTAACCTCAGAAATATGATTTATATTTACTGAAATTACTCTTGTTTATCCCTTTGTGTGCTTCTCCAGTGAAGGGTATTCAGCTGTATAAGCACGGCCAGTATTTCTTTTCACTTAAACAGCTGTTTTCCAATGAATGTCTATTGTAGCCTCAACAGCACTTTGTAAGTTAGCACCATGGTGTAACCGGAAGACAGCTAGTTTTCGTCCTCCAATGGGTACAATGACTTCAATACAAAACCAATGTAGAACTCTGATACTCTCTATGTTCTCTACTGTAAATGTTCGGAGATAGAGAGTATCAAGAGTTCTACATTCTAAATCTAGGTTATGTACTGTAGGTGTGGAGAGAGAGAGAGTATCAGAGTTCGACAAGAGAGATTATATGCCTCTGTCAACTTCAAGAATCTCAACATGTCCACTTGCACCTTGGAGAGGCTAAAGGTGAGGTGGGATGAAACTAATGCTGTCATATGCATTTAACTATGTGAGATGTGCTTTCAATTTTTTAGCTTGAACTTAAGGAGTGTGTACTTTTGGGACCATGCCATCGGTTCAATTGTACTTTTAGGACTATACTATTTGTTCCAGTGTACGCTTAGGGCTATGCGATTGATTCTATTGTACTTTTGGGACTATACTATTTGTTACATTGCACTTTTAGGATAATCTTTATTTAACCTTTATTTTATCCAGGGAAGTCAATGAAGAACAAATTCTTATTTACAATGGCGGCCTTTCAAGAGGCATAAGGTCTCCTGTGGGGACGGGGCTTAAAAAAGGCAATGCAAACTAGTGACATGGGCTGACAACTAGAAACAGCTACATGTCTCAATAACCTGTTCATCTATTTGTTCTTTGAACTAGTCCAAGGAAACACAATCCAAGATCAAGGGGCTGAATAATGAAAGGACTTTTTTCCATGTTTGGTTCTTATTTTCGGTACTGTTAGCATAAAACAAGATTGAGATCTGAGTATGTACGTGTTCTCATTTCATGCTAGAAGAGAGGATATATATATCAGTTTTCCTTAAATGGTCTTCTGAATAAGAATGTACCAGTGTTAGAACCTGGGTGTTGCTACTGATGTCCACCTGACAGCACTGTAGAGATCACAATGGTGAGTTAGACGTCTCTGCGTGACACACAGAGTCAAGAGCCTTCAGTGTAGAGCTTGAGTCTTGCACATAAATAGTATCACCATTGTCCAACACAGAGAGAAAAGTACAACGATTCAACTCCTTTCTGTCGGGAAATGAAAAACAAGCCGGTAATAAAACCCAATATAATGTTATTGGTTTCATCGTACTTTGGGACAATGCTATTAGTTCCATTGTACTTTGGGACCATGCTATTGGTTCAATTGTATGTATTTGGACTGTGCCAGGGGTTTGTCTTCCTGTCCAGGGGGTGGAGCTGGAGAGCACCAGGCTGGTGATCAGGAACCCAGACAGCTAGTGTTGCAACAATATAGAAATACATACTGTACATCTAATATTGATTTATTTTGAGGTTTAGCTACGTTTCACCAAAGATAGTACATCAGAATGACTCTCTGGTTTTACAAATTTACATTTTACTTTTGGGACAATGCTTTTGGTTCCATTGTACTTTTGGGACTTTGCTATTGGTTCCATTCTAAATACTTTGGCTGCTGCTGCTGTTTGTCCTGCTGTCCACAGGCTGGTTATCAGGTACCAAGACCACTGGATGGAGAGAACCCTCCCTTTCCTCAGAGGACAAACCATACATTCTGTCCCCACCCAGGAAGGGGAGAGACCTTTGGCTTGTAGCAGATTATTTAACAGGTGGCAGACAATGTGAGAAGGCTTGTGAACTATATTGTCATTGTATCTGAGAGGAGGAGGGACATTTATGATGAAATGTGAGGTATATAAACCAATGTACATGGTATTATGACCAGAGCTCTCGAGAATAAACGCTATTGGTTAATGTTGATGACTGGTCTCTGTCTATTTTATGTAAATAAGAACCCTACAAATTCTTATAAAACGGACAGAGTATTTTCATTGAATTGGTTAATGAACACATTGGAACCAAATTCATCCAACAGAGACTCACTGCCAGCCTGATGCCAAAGGGTGCCTAGTAATTGCCCCAACAGGGGATAAATAAATGCTATTATTTAATTGAATTACAATTGAATATGGGGCATGTTCCAGGCAGACTATATTGCAGTCCCCTGCCTGCTCTCACAAACATTAGTCCTTCTCCTTTTTTACCTAAAGGGGTACTATAATTCAAAATCAAATAGCTAAATGATCCATGGTATGACCACCTTAAATCAATTCCATATGTCAGCTAGTAGCCCCCCCCCCCCCCCCCCCCCCCAAACGGCTCAGACTTTTTAGAGGTTCAGAAACCCAGTGTCAGAGTGAGCAATGTCCAGCAGCTAGACACACAAAACAAATCAAATTGTATTAGTCACATGCGCC
>NC_143034.1:15425000-15500000 GCF_057628025.1 Oncorhynchus mykiss | reverse complement strand
TTCTAAGACTGCAGGTTGGGAGATGCAACAATGGCCTTGAGAACAGCAGGAAGTGTGTTGGTGGTCTTTCTCTGGTCTGTGACAGGTATGGTCTCATTCATAACTTATATGTTTTCCAATCTACAGACATGTGTATTACATTTGCTTGTGTTCTGTTAGGCATCTCCACTTCACTTTAAATAGTTAGGTTTCACACGTCACTGAGTGATGATTATCTGTGGTTTCCAATATGGCAACAAAGTGTGGACAAACCCTACCTTCAGTGTGAGCCAGAATACCTTGTTCTAATTCTGATACCATTGTGATGTCTAACTGTGTTTCAGTGGTACTGGGTCAGAATGGCTGGAGTGTTACATACACCACTCAGAGTATCTGTACCTTGAAGGGGTCATCAGTGGATCTGTTCTGCTCTTACACATATCCCAGAGGTACAGTCACAACAACACTCTGGTTCACTAAAATGGAGGCTGGTGTAGAACCTGAAGATCTAGGTCAGGACCCAGAGTATGCAGGTCGTCTGGAGTATCATGGAGATAAGAAGAAAGACTGTACCCTGAAAATCACAGACCTGAGAGAGAGAGACTCAGCTACGTACAAGTTCAGATTTATAACAGATCAGGAAGGAGGGAGATATTATGGAGATCGTGGAGTCACTCTGTCTGTAACAGGTACAGTAACATGCTTTATACTGCTAGTCTGTTCAATTAATATCTACTGTCCATTTAGGTCTAGAAATTGGATTTGTATATATGAAACAGATTTGAGAATTAAATTAGTTTGAGAATGTCTTGCATCATGTGATTAAACAAGACAATAAGTTATTCAGGGTGTAATGCTGTGATCTATTCCAGCTCTGCAGGTGAAGATAACTTCTAAAACTTGGCAAAATAGGGTGACACTGACCTGTAGCACCACCTGTACTCTGACTGACAACCCCACCTACATCTGGTACAAGAACGGACACAAAGTAAAGGAGGACACTTCCAGCCTGTACCCAGACTCCTTTAGTGATGCAGACAGTTACTCCTGTGCTGTAAAAGGCCACGAGGATCTCCACTCTAATGCAGTGTGTGAGTATGGATTTAACTCAGTTTTTAGTATAACTTTTCAAGTACAACTTTCTGTCTGCTAAACAGTCCTCACAGTTATCTAACCAAACTGCAACACAATACCAGATGGCATAACTATTCTGGATTACTGCAGTTTATGATTCTACTGTGTAAATGTATAAGTAATGCCCTCTTGCCATTATGTTTCAGGTGTTCAGGGTCAAAGCTGCAACAGAGTGACTTACACCAAGAGGAGAATCTGTGTCTTGAAGGGGTCAACAGTGGACATATCCTGTACTTATGTTAGTTATTATTCCACCACATCATCATTCTGGTTTAGAAGTGATAAGTCGACCCCTGAAGACCTAACCACAGACCCAGGGTATGCAGGTCGTGTGGAGTACCCTGGAACATACAGAGGTCCCTCCTCCCTGAGAATCACAGATCTGAGAGAGGAGGACTCAGCTGAGTATCGCTTCACTTTTAAAACAGACAACTTTGACTGGGGTCATAGTTTCCCAGGAACAACTCTGTCTGTCACAGGTAATAAATACTACACTGTATGATACAACTGTAAATCATAATGAATTACAGGATAAATATATGAACCATCCTGTTAACACAGAGGTGTATGTGGTTTTATACATATTGTTTCAGGTCTGCAGGTGAAGGTGACTCCTGCTGCAGAGGGACAGAAGACACTGACCTGTATCACCACCTGTACTCTGACTGACAACCCCACCTACATCTGGTACAAGAACGGACAACGTCTAGATGAGCCCACTTCCCAACAATACTCTAGTAATACCCTAGTAGTGTTGGGTCATTCTGTGGACAGTTACTCCTGTGCTGTAGAACACCATGAGGACCTCCACTCTCCTGCAGTGTGTAAGTATGAATTAAAAAACTATTCTACTTAGAAAGTATCAATCATTTAATATCAATGAGAAGAGTATTACTGCTTTATCTATCAATATGCATCATTACATAGAAATTACAGACAATGTCATAGATGTATGCATGTCTATAGTTAGAATGTTCAGTACCTCAGACACTTGAAGAATAGTTTAGTAGACACTCAAGTCCTAAAGTATCTCCAAATGTATTATTGTTCATGTTTTGTGTAAGTGATAGTTTTAGATAGTTCTCTGAGTTTAGATATGATTTATTTTTGACATGTCATTTGAGGTAGTATACTACAATCCTGACCCTCTGACATATTCTGCTTTACTAGATGCTCCAAAGAACCCCTCAGTGTCAGTCAGTCCCTCTGGTGAAATAGTGGAGGGCAGTTCAGTGACTCTGACCTGCAGCAGTGATGCCAACCCACCTGTGGACAAATACACCTGGTACAAGAAGAACGTAACCTCACCAAAAGCATCAGGACAGAGTTACAGCATCACTAACATCCTCTCTGAGGACAGAGGAGAATACTACTGTGAGGCCCAGAATGGAAGCGGATCTATGAACTCTACAGCTCTGATGATCATTGTAGCAGGTAAAGTTACATCTTCAATACTCCAATACAAAATGATGTTCAATAATAAATGATGTTTCAAGGTAATATTCTTCTAGTTTGCCTCATTACACTTTGGTTTCACATAGGCTTCTATATACAAGTATTACATTAATGTCCTGTATTGCAGTATATTCATTTTCACTTCATAATAACATGTCCTCATATCATCCATTTGATATTTTAGGGAAACAGACCTCAGTTGTGACTGCAGCTGTAGGAATCATAGTGGTTGTTCTGGTTCTCATCCTCTGTCTCTCTGGACTCATGTGGTTCAGGTGAGTTAAGAAGGAAAACTGATATTTGTATTATTCTTTCACCTTAGCACTCTGATTTGTTGCTAACTTAATTCATTCATAAATGTATTTATTGGCCCAACGCCCTTAACTGCTAAACTGTATTAGTAACACATCAACTTCCACTAGAGGTCAGTAGAGAGCAGAACTCACTCTGTCCATCTTTACAGGAGTTTCACAGGAGGAAGTGATGCGACAACAGACACACAGGTGATTATATCAGTTATCAGTTACACCAGGACCCCCCCCCCCCCCGTGTAGTGTTAGGGCACAAAACAAAACGTGCACCCAGAGGGAGCCCCAGCTCCGAGTTTGGGAAACCCTGAGTTACAACTAATTTACTGTGTCACTACAGTCTCTTTCATACTATTTTCATTGTTCTCTCTCTCTCTCTCTCTCTCTCTCTCTCTCTCTCTCTCTCTCTCTCTCTCTCTCTCTCTCTCTCTCTCTCTCTCTCTCTCTCTCTCTCTCTCTCTCTCTCTCTCTCTCTCTCTCTCTCTCTCTCTCTCTCTCTCTCTCTCTCTCTCTCTCTCTCTCTCTCTCTCTCTCTCTCTCTCTCTCTCTCTCTCTCTCTCTCTCTCTCTCTCTCCACAGAGTGTCCGTCCTGACTGTAACAGTGACACGTACACAGGTCTGAACATGAGGACCATGTCCCCTGACTATGACACTCTGGCAGTAAGTCTCTCATAATACATTTTGATTGTTTGTGAGTGTGTGTGTGTTTTATACAGTACTTGAATGTGTTTAGAGAAAATGATGGAAAGTTGTGTTTCAAAGAACACATGCATTTCCTCTCTCTCTCCCTCTCCTACTCTCTCTATATCTTTCCCTCTCTATATATATCTTTCCCTCTCTCTCCCTCTCCTACTCTCTCTATATCTTTCCCTCTCTCTCCTACTCTCTCTATATCTTTCCCTCTCTATATATATCTTTCCCTCTCTCTTTCTCACTCTCTCTCTCTTCCTGTCCACAGAGTGTCAATCCTGACCCTAACAGTGACCCCAACAGTGACATGTACACACCTCTGAACATGAAGACCAGGTCACCAGAGTATGACACCCTGGCAGTAGTGTGTTTGTGTGTGTGTGTGTGGCCATAAACATTTTAGTGGGAGTGTAAATTGCTAACTCAGTATCTTCTTTCAGAATGTGAGGGGACCCTCCCACTTAAGAGAACCACCACAGAAGCTGGACTGAAGAGAACCACCACAGATTATGGACTGAAGAGAACCACCACAGAAGCTGGACTGAAGAGAATCACCACAGAAGCTGGACTGAAGAGAACCACCACAGAAGCTGGACTGAAGAGAACCACCACAGATTATGGACTGAAGAGAACCACCACAGAAGCTGGACTGAAGAGAATCACCACAGAAGCTGGACTGAAGAGAACCACCACAGAAGCTGGACTGAAGAGAACCACCACAGATTCTGGACTGAAGAGAACCACCACAGAAGCTGGACTGAAGAGAATCACCACAGAAGCTGGACTGAACAGCTACGGTTCCAATCCAAAGCCAGGCCTCACTCCTCTATTCTCTTGCAACCATATCTAGATGGTTTTCCAGACCATGAACTTTAACCTTTGAGTAAATGCTGGAATATATTTTTTATTTTCTTATTCTGATAATTATGTATATTGATGATAAATGGGAGGGGTTATGCTTCTGCTTTTTTTCAATGGGATTTTCCCATTTCCGTATTTTTTCTTGTGTACCAATCTGTTTCCTATCTATAGTTTAAGATTATATTCCTGATATTTTTCTATGGAATTTTGCAAATAGGGATTTATAACATCAATAGTCTTACTTTCCTCTGCAACTAATATGGATCATATTGAAAACAGCTTTTTAATATTTTTTGCTTTTGGGTTAAGATTCTCCTGATGTGTTTAATGATGATTTACTTTGTATTGCTGTCAGACATTATTACACATTATTTCTTTTATATTTTATAATAATATATATATATATATTTTAAATGTAATCAGTTCATTACATACATTTAAACATTTGCTGTTTTTTACATTTTAAATTAATTATAATTGTGTATTACGTAATGCTATATTGTTCAGTGTCATGATATCACGTGTTTTATCATCACGTTTCATTATTACGTATTTTATATACGTTAAATACGTGTTTACCTTTTCAGTTTTTACAGTTTAGTATCAATACAGTAGAAGCATCATGTTGTAAATAAGATCAACATTTAAGACAATAAATACACAGATTATTTGATCAACTAATAATACATTGATTCATAACTATTTCCACTCAGCTCTTGTTTCTTGTATTTCTGCCTATTAGACACATGATGGGGCCATTGTATCATTTAACCATGAGTGGCTCGGCCAGCGTCTCCTCAACTCAGTCCTGGGGACCCCAAGGTGTGAACGTTTTGGTTTTTGGCCAAGGACTACACAGCTGATTCAAATAATAAAATCTTACTGTCGAGTTGATTACTCAAACACAGAGGCAGTGCTGCTTAGTTGTCTTATTAACCTCAGAAATATGATTTATAGTCACTGAAATGACCCTAGTTTAACCCTGTGTGTGTTCCTCCAGTGAAGGGTATTCAGCTGTATAAGCACAGCCAGTATTTATTTTCACTAAAACAGCTGTTTTGCAATGAATGTCTACAGTAGCCTCAACAGCACTCTGCAGGGTAGCACCATGTAACCGGAGGACAGCTAGTTTTCATCCTCCTCTGGGTACAATGACTTCAATACAGAACCTAGGAGGCTCATGGTTCTCAAACCCTTCCATAGACTTACAAAGTAATTATGACAACTTCCGGACGATGTCCTCCAACCTATCAGAGCTCATGCAGCATGAACTGACATGTTGTCCGACCAATCAAAGTATTAGATATGTAATCTAGTTCTGAAAGCATAAGATACAGCCAGCTCTCACTATAGTGCATAACATGTGGTGAGTAGTTGACTCAAAGATAATGTCAATAGTTGAACAGTTTTGAAAAATATGTATTTCTTTAAAAATGAAGGAGAAGCAATAGAGAGTGGGAGAGAGCTAGCAAACTCTACTTTGATTTTTGCTTTCACTTTCACTTACTTAGCCAGCATCTAATGCAGCTAGCTAGTTAGGTTACTCAAATAACTGTCCCAAACAGAGAGGGATGGTATGTTAACTAGCTGGCTACGGCTATCCAACACTGGACCTCTTCCTAGTCATGGTAAGATTTTGGTCTTATTCATTTATTACCACCTGGGCCCACCGGTGTAACTGCTACACTGCTTGCTGACTGTACACTGTACTGCATGATTGTAGCGTGTTTACTAACATATTAGTTCTAGTAGCTATGTTGTCAATACGTTAGCTAATATGGTAACAACGATTTAGGCTGTGTGTAGCGTTAGCAGTCATAATATGAAGGTTTGGCTTGGAAAGGTTTTTTTCTCCTGCTCACAGACAGCTGATGAGGAGTATAGTGCAGAGATGTAAGAAGGAATTATACAATGGGCAACGTGATCATGCTGTTTGTATGTGTCTGCTTTGAAAGTGAACTGTGTTTGAATGTGATCAGAGGTGTATTCATTCCACCGATTCCGTTGAAAAACGTTTTTTTTGTAATGAAAGCAAACGGAACGAAATTGGATAAACATACCTGAACTTGACCTTAATGATTACATCCTAGATCAGCTAGATGCAGACCAGAGTGTACAAGGTGGTACTGAATGTGTCACTGTCTGTCACCTTGATTACTCTGTTTCTGTTGACCTGTGCACCTACGTTGTAGCCTTTCTAGCTAGGTTGTAGCAACCTCATGATGGCTATAGGGAACATTAGAATATCATGATATGTAGTAGCTAAAATATATCCGTGTTACATTGAACTGGGCGAATGGAATATGAATGACAGTCATCCTAAATGCTGTGATAGAAATAAGGCCATGCTCATAAAACATGTGTCCTCCCTCGTCTACATGTGTCTGTCTGTCTGTCTGTCTGTCTGTCTGTCTGTCTGTCTGTCTGTCTGTCTGTCTGTCTGTCTGTGTCTCTCCATCTCCCCACCATAGTATAGAAAGGATGGTTGGGTCTGCAGTACCAGACCCAACCACAGGGGGCATAGTATATACAGACTGCACAACCAGACACCATCACAGGGAGCATAGCCATTATTAGAGGAGTTTGTTTTCTGATTTTACCAAAACACTACAACAATGAAGAAATACATGCTGTACATCTAACATTGATTTATTGTGATGTTTAGCTACAATGTTTCCTGATGGTGGACCTCTCCTCCCCTCAGGACTCCAGTGGTGGACCTCTCCTCTCCTCAGCACTCCAGTGGTGGACTCACCTCTCCTCAGGACTCTAGTGGTGGACCTCTCCTCCCCTCAGGACTCCAGTGGTGGACCTCTCCTCCCCTCAGGACTCCAGTGGTGGACCTCTCCTCCCCTCAGGACTCCAGTGGTGGACTCTCCTCTCCTCAGGACTCCAGTGGTGGACCTCTCCTCCCCTCAGGACTCCAGTGGTGGACCTCTCCTCCCCTCAGGACTCCAGTGGTGGACCTCTCCTCCCCTCAGGACTCCAGTGGTGGACCTCTCCTCCCCTCAGGACTCCAGTGGTGGACCTCTCCTCTCCTCAGGACTCCAGTGGTGGACCTCTCCTCTCCTCAGGACTCCAGTGGTGGACCTCTCCTCCCCTCAGGACTCCAGTGGTGGACCTCTCCTCTCCTCCCCTCAGGACTCCAGTGGTGGACCTCTCCTCTCCTCCCCTCAGGACTCCAGTGTTGGACCTCTCCTCTCCTCAGGACTCCAGTGGTGGACCTCTCCTCCCCTCAGGACTCCAGTGGTGGACCTCTCCTCTCCTCCCCTCAGGACTCCAGTGTTGGACCTCTCCTCTCCTCAGGACTCCAGTGGTGGACCTCTCCTCCCCTCAGGACTCCAGTGGTGGACCTCTCCTCTCCTCAGGACTCCAGTGGTGGACCTCTCCTCCCCTTAGCACTCCAGTGGTGGACTCACCTCTCCTCAGGACTCCAGTGGTGGACTCACCTCTCCTCAGGACTCCAGTGTTGGACCTCTCCTCCCCTCATGACTCCAGTGGTGGACCTCTCCTCCCCTCATGACTCCAGTGGGTGAGTATGTTTATTTCTGGTTATTCCACAGTATACATTTCTACAGTTATAGGTTCTATAGGCTGTCTCAAATAGCACTCTGTTCCTACATTCCTTGTATTTTGACTGTGGTCACCTCCATCCCTTCCTCTCCTCCTTCTACATTCTGTGCTGTAGGTGAGGGGAGATATAATTAGAATGTAGAACTCTGATACTCGCTATGTTCTGTGCTGTAGGTGTGGGGAGATAGAGAGTATCAAAGTTCTACATTCTAATTCTATGTTCTCTACTGTAAATGTAAATCTCCCTCGGCCTGAGCTGTGAAACATGGAAATGACATCATCATTAGAAGTTGAAGGGATCTTTGCCCAGTGAACCTCCTCTATGATGACCATGTTGTAGACACTAAGGGGGATGACATCTGTTGTTATCATGTGTTTTACTGTGTATGTATGTATGGTCATGTGACTGGACATGTGACCCATTGTGATGTCATTGTGAGACTCAGTGCCAGCCTGATGCCATAGGGTGCCTAGTAATTGCCCCTACAGGGGATAAATAAATGTTATTTTTTAATTGAATTACAGTTGAATATGGGGCATGTTCCAGGCAGACTATATTGCAGTCCCCTGCCTGCTCTCACAAACATTAGTCCTTATCCTTTTTTACCTAAAGGGGTACTATAATTCAAAATCAAATAGCTAAATGATCCATGGTATGACCACCTTAAAACAATTACCATATGTCAACTAGTAGAATAACCCTCCCGTCCCCGTCCACTGACGGCTCAGACTTCTAGATATTCAGAATCCCAGTGTCAGAGGGAGTCCAGTGCCTAAACACACGAATCAAATTGTATTTGAAACATGCGCCGATTTCAACAGGTAGACCTTACTGTGAAATGGTTATTAAATGCTTATTAAGCAACAATGCAGTTTATGTAAGGAATTTTCCTTTTTTTAAATTATAAAAATTGTAAATAAAACTAAAACTAAATCACAATAAAATAACAATAAACAATTTCATGAAATATTATTCAATGTAAAAAAAACAAAAAAAACGCATCACACAAAGAAATGCAACTACAGTATTCTGACTTTAGACCATTTTCTATTTAGATACAGTAACATCCCTTATGTGACATGTTGTTCCTGCATGTTAATGCCCTGACTAGGCTACTTTATAATGTGTCAACCACAGAACTCACACTTAGGCAACGCCTGCTTCTACTAACACTTACAGTAGACTACTTCTTGTTTCCACACAGTGACAGTAAGTTGACTAACTGTTCAAGACCTCTCCTCTTCACTTCACTCTGTAAGTACACTTGACGGAATCTTGAAATATGGTTTACTTTTGTTGTTTTTAGCCATACATCAAATTACTTCCTGTATCTTTGTACTTGTTGATTTATTTTGAACTGTGTTTTGGTTGTTACATCAGGGCCTGTATTCATAAAGTGTCTCAGATGGTCCATATAATTATGATCTAAAAGGCTAAACTGATCCCATATCAGCTCTCCTACTCTGATACACTTTGTGAATACTAACCCTGGACTGTGGTTTCATGTGTTTAGTTTAGATCAGTTTATTAATTTACATGTTTAAAACATGATCAGTAGAGTATACCAGCAACACCCAGATCTCCATTCAATAGGGTCATGTTCACTGTCATAGTATAACAGGGTCAAGTATAACTGTGTGTGAGTGAGTGAGTGAGTGTACATTTATTTTTACATATTAATCAGATTGTTGGATACAGAGTCATGACCAAAATTATTTGCACCCTTGACAAATACAGATATATATTGTATGCTATAAAAAGATGGGATGTACATTGTACATGTGGTTTCACATAAAGACTTGTGCTGTTTTAAGAGCTCTGAGAGCAATACATTTTGAAAATGGCCTAAAGCGTGACAGTAAGAGTGATTAAGTGGATTCTTCATAAGAGCTTTAGGAGTAGTATAAACCTGAGACACAGTCATGGTGGGTTGTGTATAGGAGTAGTATTAACATGAGACACAGTGATGGTGGGTTGTGTTTAGGAGTAGTATTAACATGAGACACAGTCATGGTGGGTTGTGTATAGGAGTAGTATTAACATGAGACACAGTGATGGTGGGTTGTGTTTAGGAGTAGTATTAACATGAGACACAGTGATGGTGGGTTGTGTTTAGGAGTAGTATTAATGAGACAGAGTGATTGTGGGTTGTTTTTAGGTGTAGAATTTAACATGAGACACAGTGTTGGTGGGTTGTGTTTAGGATTAGTTTAAACATGAGACAGTGATGGTGGGTTGTGTTTAGGAGTAGTATTAACATGAGACACAGTCATGGTGGGTTGTGTTTAGGAGTAGTATTAACATGAGACACAGTGATGGTGGGTTGTGTTTAGGTGTAGGATTAACATTAGACACAGTGATGCTGGGTTTTGTTTAGGAGTAGTATTAACATGAGACACAGTAATGGTGGGTTGTGTTTTTGTTGGTTTAGATGCACACACTCAGTGTCACTTCCCTGTTCTACTTTCCTGTCTGTCCTCTGACAGTCCTCCTGATTCATATCAGAAATCTGTATATACACATTAGACTATACAGAACATGTTCCTCTGTAACTCAGTTGGTAGAACATCCTGCAACGTTATGGGTTTGGTTCCCTGGACCCCCCATAGGTAAAATATATGCACACAGACTGTACATTGCTTTTGATAACTAAATGGCAATATTTATGGACAGCAGACTACAATAGACCACACAGTCAGTACAGCAGGCTGTGGTGATGTTCATTCCTGCCTCTCCTAGATACATCTTCTACCAGTACTGTACAACAGAGGAGGCTCGTATATAGGAGGATGGATTCATTATAATGGCTGGAATGACAGGAACAATCTAGAAGAAAAAGAAACGCACACCTATTTAGGCGAGGTGTTGGCTAGGGGAGTAGAAAACTTGAAAATAAAAGAGAGCCGCACACTCTAGGAGCTCAGATTCAAAAATGTAATTACCAACTGTCTTCACCAGGGTGTAATCACAAACACTGCGGGATGACTCGGTTATGTAGTGTCAAAAGACACAGGTGTCTGTAATCATGGCCAAGAGTGGCCTAATATCATTGGTTAATTATCAAATATTAAAATGGCATACAAAGAACAGCATACAAACAACAAATGGATTACATACGATCATAAATTCATTTAACTACACAAGCTTCTAAACAGTTACAATGGCAAAGTCACAATAATCACAAGAATGGCTTCAGATCAAAGTCTACGTTGAGACCAAAGGGAGCAAGCGTCTTTAAGTTAAAGATCCAGGCAGCCTCTCGTCTTAACAATAAATGATCAAGATCACCCCCTCTCCTAGGGAGGGTGACATGTTCAATGCCAATATAACGCAGAGACGAAATCGAGTGGCCTGCCTCCAAGAAGTGGGCCGCAACTGGATAAGTAAAGTTTTTACACCTAATGGTGTTACGATGCTCTGAGATACGTACTTTTAATTTGCGCTTTGTTTTACCCACATAATTTTTACCACAAGGACAAGTTATAAGATAAATAACTGCCTTAGTGGAGCACGTAATAACACCTTTAAATGGGATCTGTTTCCTTGTTTGTGGGTGTTTGAAGGATCTACATTTATAAGTGCCATTGCATTGAGCACAGCCATTACATTTGTATTTACCATCCAATAGACGTTGTTCAGGAATATCTTGGGGTGGTAAATCAGAGTGTACCAATTGGTCTCTGATATTTCTGCCCCGCGAGAATACGACCAAGGGAAGGTCCGAAAACACATTACCGAGACTATCATCGGATTTTAGAATGTGCCAATGTTTGTGAACAATTCCCTTAATTTGTTCAGAGCACTTTGAATAGCGGGTAGTTAGAACACAAGACTGCGTCTGTCACACCCTGACCGTAGATTGCTTTGTATGTTTACATTTTTAGTTTGGTCAGGGTGTGATGTGGGTGGGTATTCTTTGTTGTATGTCTAGGTTTTCTTTTCCTTTGTGTTTGGCCTGGTATGGTTCTTTATCAGAGGCAGCTGTCTATTGTTGTCTCTGATTGAGTGCCATACTTAGATAGCCTGTTTTCCCATTTTGGTTGTGGGTGATTGATTTCTGTCTCTGTACCAGACAGGACTTTTTTGTTTGTTCCGTTTTTGTTATTTTTGTTCTAGTGTTCAGTGTAATTAAAGATCATGAACACATACCACCTGCACCTTGGTCCTCTCCTCCTTCCACCTACGATGATCGTTACAGAACTACCCACCACAAAATGACCAAGCAGCGTGGTAAGAAGGAGGAATGGACATGGGAGGACATTCTGGACGGGAAGGGTTCCTACACATGGGAGGAGATCCTGGCTGGAAGGGATCGCTTCCCATGGGAACAGGTGGAGGCAGCCAGGAGAGCGGAGGCAGCAGGAGAGGTGAACCAGCGGTACGAGGGAAGACGGCTGGCAAGGAAGCCCGAGAGGCATCCCCAAAAATGTATTATAGGGGAGGGACACGGGCAGATTGGCAAAGTCAGGTAGGAGACCTGAGCCAACTCCCCGTGCTTACCGTGGAGAGAGTGTGACCGGGCAGGCACCATGTTATGCGTTGAAGCGCACGGTGTCCCCAGTGCGCATACATAGCCCGGTGCGCTACTTCGCAGCTCCTCGTATCGGCCGGCTAGAGTGGGCATCGAGCCAGGAAGGATGAAGCCGGCTCAGCGCATCTGGTCTCCAGTGCGTCTCCTCGGTCCGTGTTATATGGCACCAGCCCTACGCACTGTGTCTCCCGTGGGTCTGCACAGCCCAGTGTGCCCTGTGCCTGCGCCCCACAAGTGCCGGGCTAAAATCAACATCCAGCCAGGACGGGTTGTTCAGGCCCTTAGTTCTAGACCTCCAGTGCGCCTCCACGGACCGGTCTATCCTGTGCCTCCTCCAAGGACCAGGCCTCCAGTAGATCTCTCCCGCCTGGTGAGTACTGTGCCTGTTCTAAGAACAAAGTCTCCTGTGTGTCCCTCCAGTCCGGATCTGCCAGAGCCTCCCTCCAGTCCGGATCTGCCAGAGCCTCCCTCCAGTCCGGATCTGCCAGAGCCTCCCTCCAGTCCGGATCTGCCAGAGCCTCCCTCCAGTCCGGATCTGCCAGAGCCTCCCTCCAGTCCGGACGCTCCAGAGCCGCCCATCAGTCAGGAGCTAACGGAGCCGCCCTTCACTCCAGAGCTGCCGGAATCTCCCGCCTGTCCGTGCTGAGTATCTTGTAAAAGGTGTCGTCAAGCAGCTGTCTATGACACTCATATACATAAACTGTCCTATCCATGAGTACAACCAACCCACCCTTATCAGCAGGGTGAATAAGTACTGACATATCGGATTGTAAATCAAGCAAAGCTTGTTTTTCATCCTCAGGTAAATTATGGAAAGATTTGGACCCCTGTTTATTCTTAAGGAGATGTCCAACATCTTCTTCCACAAGTCTGCAATATGTCTCGATAGAGTGATTGTGATTGGCTGGAGGTATAAAATAACTCTTGCTTCTAAAAGGAGTCGGAGTATGTGCAGGAGAGCAACCTGCTGGTTCAATAGAAGTGTCAGAATTAGGGGAGCTAAAGTATTCCCTTAAACAGATGTTTCTAAAAAACTTTAACATGTCTACATCAAAACATCAATCGTTGCACTGGGTTGTAGGCACAAAAGATAACCCTTTATTAAGCAAAGAGACATGGGCAGGGCTCAATATCTTGGAATGACAGGAACATCATTCATTTTATTCCCATTACTTCCCAAATGAATGAGGACATCATGAGGACTGGAGGCTGCAGTAATGTTGAGATGCCAGTAGGCGGAGCTCTAGTCTAGAACACTGGAACCTTCAGTACCACTTTGATGCAGATGATGAGGAGTGATGGTCATGGGTGTTTAAATTGAATGGGTTCTAATTGAATAACATCACGGAACTTTGACCTGTATATACAGATGTCAGAAGGGCAAGGTAGGTCGTTAAAATGTTAATGTTATAAATAGTTTAGTCAACACATTGTTTACATGGTTCTGTATGTAGTATAAAGATCACATTGGAAATGGACAATTAAAAAATATATATATATATATATATATATATCCCCAGACTTGTCTTTTACACAATTTCTGTTCTATTACAGTAACAGCCCTTTTCTGGCGTGTTGGTCTGGTTGTCGTGGATGTTAATGTCTTTACTAAACAGGAAGGACAGTTCTGCATCCACTACTTGTGTTCTGACTGCTTTTATAAGGTTTCAACACTTGTTTTCACTCACTACCAGACAGTTGACTCACTGTACAAGACTCTCCTCTTCACTTCACTCTGGAAGTACTCTTGACAATATCTTGAAATATAGTTTTTGGTTATTTGTTTTTAGTCATAAGTCAAATACTTGAGGGTAATGTATAATTTTACTTCTTGTTATGTTTTTATCTGTGTTTTGGTTGTTACATCAGGGTCAGTATTCATAAAGTGTCTCCCCCAGTGTGGTTGAGTGTGTATGAATGACACAGTGGATTTATCTGAGGGCCCTTTAGGACCAGACTGATAGGGAGGAGGGTTGACATCTATACTGTGTAGGATGTGTGTTTTGACTTTTCTACATCTATAACAACCAGCTCTCTAGACTTTGATACAGACTCCATGGGCCTTCACTACAGACTGTGTGTGTGTTTGAATCACTTGCTGTTTATCCTCACAGCTTGGGGATAGGAGCTATCATTGAACCTGGTGGTCAGTCTTTAGGCTGCTGTACAGCTTGACGGACAGTAGAGGATTGAACATTTATCCTTCTATATTTGGGGTTCTGAGAATAAAACAGCTTCAGAACGATCAATGTAGAAATATGTGTTTACAGTAATACAGACCTGTTCAATAAGTTGTTGTTGTTGATGATATAATGATGATGATCATGGAGTTATTCACCAGCTATAGAGTGAGTTGTTGTTTATGTTTCTAAGACTGCAGGGTGGGAGATGCAACAATGGTCTTGAGAACAGCAGGAAGTGTGTTGGTGGTCTTTCTCTGGTCTGTAGCAGGTATGGTCCCTTTCATAATGTTTTAGTTCCCTGTCTAAAAGGTTAAGAGTCATAATGTTGTTCTGTGTTTCAATTTATAAACATGTCTAAAAGGATAAGAGTCATAATGTTGTTCTGTGTTTCAATTTATAAACATGTCTAAAAGGTTAAGAGTCATAATGTTGTTCTGTTTGGCATCTACTTCACTTTATATATTGGTCTTCTACTCCTCATTGAGAGATGCTCATCTGTGGTTTCCATTCACACCCAACTCAGTAACTATGGCAACAAAATGTGGACCAACAATACTGTTAGTGAGAGCCATTTTTGCATTCATTTTCATTTAATAAATGTTGTGTTGTGTGACTGTGTTTCAGTGGTCCTGGGTCAGGATGGATGGAGTGTGACTTACACCACTCAGAGAATCTGTGCCTTGAAGGGGTCAACAGTGGAGCTGACCTGCTCTTTCAGATATCCCAGTGGTCATAAAGTCATATCAACCTTCTGGTTCACTAAAACTGAGACTGAAGACCTAGGTCAGAACCCAGAGCATGCAGGTCATCTGGAGTATCATGGGGTTAAGAAGAAAGACTGCACCCTGAGAATCACAGACCTGAGAGAGAGAGACTCAGCTACGTACAAGTTCAGATTCATAACAGATCAGGAAGGAGGGACATTTACTGGCAAACTTGGAGTGACTTTGTCTGTCACAGGTACAGTAAAAGTGTTTTTATGTTCAATTACAATTAGTTCTTGTTGTGGTGTGTATGTTTGATAGACTGTAGAATTTCCTCCATCTTTGTATTAGAGTGATAAGTCAGTGTTAAAGGGATTTACAGTGATATTGTTTTTTCTCCAGGTCTTCAGGTGAAGGTGACTGGTAAGACACTGACCTGTAGCACCACCTGTACTCTGACTGACAACCCCACCTACATCTGGTACAAGAACGGACAACATCTAGATGAGAGCACCTCCCCCCAGTACAAATACTCAGTCTCCAGTAACTATGGAGACAGTTACTCCTGTGCTGTAAAAGGCCATGAGAATCTCCTCTCTCCTGCAGTGTGTGAGTCTGAATGAAACTAGTATTTTATGTGATATCATTTAGAACCAATAAGAATGGTTTTTCTCTATCAATGTTCTTAACTATATACATTGGAATGATACACAGTTTTATAGATGCATGTCAATATTATTTTTTAAATTCAGAAACGAAACTGTCCAATACATCTAAAACACTTGAAAATAGTCTCATTATCGTTTCAGGAATTGATCAGTTCCATTTTGTTTCAGGTGTTGTGGGTGAGAGCTGTATGAATGTGACTTACACCCATCAGAGTATCTGTGCTTTGAAAGGGTCAACAGTGGACATATCCTGCTTTTACACACATCCCAGGTGGCATAAGGTCACAGAAGTGGCCTGGTTCAACAAATGGGAGTCTGGTGTCACTAAAGACCTGAGCCTGAACCCAGAGTATGCAGATCGTTTGGAATACCATCAACAAACAGACAAGGACTCCACCCTGAGAATCACAGACCTGAGAGAGAGTGACTCAACTGAGTACAAGTTCAGATTTACATCTGGTAAGGCAAGATGGGGGTACAGCTTCCCTGGAACAACTCTGTCTGTCACAGGTAATAAATACTACACTATATGATACAACTGTAAATCATATTGAATTACAGGATAAATATATTAACCATCCTGTTAACACAGAGGTGTATGTGGTTTTATACATATTGTTTCAGGTCTGCAGGTGAAGGTGACTCCTGCTGCAGAGAGACAGAAGACACTGACCTGTATCACCACCTGTACTCTGACTGACAACACCACCTACATCTGGTACAAGAACGGACAACGTCTAGATGAGCCCACTTCCCAACAATACTCTAGTAATACCCTAGTAGTGTTGGGTCATTCTGCGGACAGTTACTCCTGTACTGTAGAACACCATGAGGACCTCCACTCTCCTGCAGTGTGTAAGTATGAATTAAACTACTATTCTACTTAGAAAGTATCAAAAACTTTATATCAATTTGAAGAGTATTACTGATTTATCTATACATATTCATCATTACATA
Source organism: Oncorhynchus mykiss (assembly GCF_057628025.1). Lineage (NCBI taxonomy): Eukaryota > Metazoa > Chordata > Actinopteri > Salmoniformes > Salmonidae > Oncorhynchus > Oncorhynchus mykiss. The sequence continues at coordinate 15,482,956 of NC_143034.1, read as the reverse complement.
GAAATTACAGACAATGTCATAGATGTTTGCATGTCTATAGTTAGAATGTTCAGTACCTCAAACACTTGAAGAATAGTTTAGTAGACACTCAAGTCCTAAAGTATCTCCAAATGTATTATTGTTCATGTTTTGTCTAAGTGATAGTTTTAGATAGTTCTCTGACTTTAGATATGATTTATTTTTGACATGATGTCATTTGAGGTAGTATACTACAATCCTGACCTTCTGACAAATTCTGCTTTACTAGATGCTCCAAAGAACCCCTCAGTGTCAGTCAGTCCCTCTGGTGAAATAGTGGAGGGCAGTTCAGTGACTCTGACCTGCAGCAGTGATGCCAACCCACTTGTGGACAAATACACCTGGTACAAGACGAACGTAACCTCACCAAAAGCATCAGGACAGAGTTACAGCATCACTAACATCATCTCTGAGGACAGAGGAGAATATTACTGTGAGGCCCAGAATGGAAGAGGATCTATGAACTCTACAGCTCTGATGATCATTGTAGCAGGTAAAGTTACATCTCAATACAAACCTACATGTTTCAATCTAATGTTAATCATGATGTTTTGGCTTATTAAACCTTAGGTTATAACTATACATTGGGTTATAAGATCCCTTAACAAGTATTGCATTAATGTCCTGTATTATAGTTCATTTTTAGTTAATTATATAATGCCATGTACTCATATCATCCATATTTTATTATAGGGAAACAAACCTCAGTTCTGACTGCAGCTGTAGGAATCATAGTGGTTGTTCTGGTTGTCATCCTCTGTCTCTCTGGACTCATGTGGTTCAGGTGAGTGAAAATGCATATTATCATGTTGTTCATTATTTAAATGTAGCCCTCTGATTTATTGTTAACTTCATTTATGAAGTAATGTATTTATTAATTAATGTGCAAAACAGGAAGAAGGCCTCCAAACCCACCAACACAAGAGACACAGCAGACGTTGGACAGGTGAGTCTGTTGGAATCAGAAGGTGACTGTGATGACTGTATTCTTTGTGGATCATTTCCACTCCTCATGTTGTGTGTTCTCTCTCTCCATCAGGGAGACTCTAGTCCAGTGTATGAAAACATCTCAGGCATGGCAATGAACCCTACTGCAGCACAGACAGCAGACACTGACGACCAGGATGATGTTCACTATTCCAGCGTCCACTTCTCTCGTCCCAAAAACCAGGAAGTGCCTCTGTACTCCACCGTCCAAGTGCCTCAACCCCAGAAAGAGGATGAGGATGTCCACTACGCTGCTGTGAAATTCAACCTCCCTTGTGCTGCCACCTGGTGAGCATATTCTGCTTTAAGGTCATTTATATGCTGCTGTTTATTGTAGGAAATGTCATCAACAAGCAAAACAGTTGACCCTTTGTGACCACTATGAAGCCAAACTATGAACCCAACAACGGACATCTCAGGACAGTTACTATGACATGTCTAAAATGAGGGAGTGACGTGATGATTGTTTTGAGGAACTGTTTTTCTGTTCCAAATGGCACCCTATTTCCTATTTAGTGCACTACTTTAGATAGAGCCCTATAGGGTGCCACAATTTGGGACACTGTCTTTGTTTCATTTTTGTTTCTCTCTTCAGACCCGCAGCAGCACAAGCAGCTGAGGAGGACTCTGTTCTCTACAGTACAGTCAATAAACCCTGAACCAAGAAGACCTGAACACAACAAACCCAGAACCAAGAAGACCTGAACACAACAAACCCAGAACCAAGAAGACCCAAACACAACAAACTCAGAACCAAGAAGACCTGAACACAACAAGCCCAGAACCATGAAGACCTGAACACAACAAGCCCAGAACCAAGAAGACCTGAACACAACAAACCCAGACCCAAGAAGACCTGAACACAACAAGCCCAGAACCAAGAAGACCTGAACACAACAAGCCCAGAACCAAGAAGACCTGAACACAACAAGCCCAGAACCAAGAAGACCTGAACACAACAAACCCAGACCCAAGAAGACCTGAACACAACAAGCCCAGAACCAAGAAGACCTGAACACAACAAGCCCAGAACCAAGAAGACCTGAACACAACAAGCCCAGAACCAAGAAGACCTGAACACAACAAACCCAGAAAGAAGAAGACCTGAACAGAAGAAGTTTGACAAAAACCTTGTGTATCTGGACCTGTATATCTAAACTAAGTGATATAATGCCTGTGGAGGTGTGGAATATTGACCTTTATAAACTGGGTGGTTTGAGCCATGAATGCTGATTGGCTGACCGGCGTGGTATACCAGACCGTATACCATGGGTATTAACATTTGTATTTACTGGTCTAAGGACATTGGTAACCAGTTTAAAATAAGGCACCTCAGGGTTTGTGGTGCATCCAAGCACTCCGAGTTGCATTGTGCATAAGAACAGCCCTTAGCGGTAGTATATTGGCCATATACCACACCTCCTCGGGCCTTATTGCTTAAGTTTATAATGACAACAAGGTACAACAGGGGTTTGTGGTATATGACCAACATACTGTTCCATGGCTTATTTTAAACTGGTTAACAACATAAATAGAACAGTAAACAAGTATTTTTACGTATATTGTCTGATATACAATATATACTTCTGAAATGCTGTTTCAGCCAATCAGCATCCAGGGCCAAAACTACCCAGTTTATAATAGTATTTAATAATATATGCCATCAAGAAGACACTGTCACTTTCATTACAGTCATGTTTGAAAACACTTTTCGTATGGGAAGTCCCAGCAGGAATTGAACCCATGCTCCATGCTGTACAAACTGAGCCAAAGGATGACTCTATTCACACTTAGAGTAGGAGTTCTGATCTAGGGTCAGTTATGACTTTGAAATAATTATGAATTAGAAAAGGGCCTTAACATTTTTTATATATATTTTTACATTGAAAAATGTTGTATTTCTGAAGTAGGAAACCTTGAGTTCCAGTTATATCTTACAGAGCATTCAGAAAGTATTCAGACCCCTTGACTTTTTCCACATGTTGTGATGTTTCAAACTTTTCCTCAAATTGATGAAATAGTTTTCTCCTCATCAATCAACACACTAAACCCCATAATGCTAAAGCAAAAAAGTTTTTTTGACAATTTTGCAAATGTATAAATACAAAACAACTGCAATATCACATTTACATAATTATTCAGACCCTTTAATCAGTACTTTGCTGAAGCACCTTTGGCAGCGATTACAGCCTTGAGTCTTCTTGGGTATGACGCTACAAGCATGGCACACCTGTTTTGGGGAGTTTCCCATTTTTATCTCCAGATCCTCTCAAGCTTTGTCGTGTTGGATGGGGAGCGTCGCTGAACAGATATTTTCAGTAACTCTCCAGGGATGTTCGATCAGGTTCAAGTCCGGGCTCTGGCTGGGCCACTCAAGGACATTGAGATTTCTCCCGAAGCAACTCCTGCTTTGTCTTGGCTGTGTGCTTAGGGTCCTTGTCCTATTGGAAGGTTGAACCTTCACCCCAGTCTGAGGCCCTGAGCCCTCTGGAGCTTGTTTTCGTCAAGGATCTCTCTGTACTTTTCTCCATTCATCTTTCCCTCGATCCTGACTAGTCTCCCAGTCCCTGCCGCTGAAAAATATCCCCACAGCATGATGCTGCCACCACCATGCTTCAACGTAGGGATGGTGCCAGGTTTCCTCCAGACGTGACGCTTGGCATTCAGGCCAAAGAGTTCAATCTTGGTTGCATCAGACCAGATAATCTTGTTTCTCATGGTCTTAGGGTCTTAGGTACCTTTTGACAAACTCCAAGCAGGCTTTCATGTGCCATTGGCTTCCGACTGGCCACTCTACCATAAAAGCCTGATTGGTGGAGTGCTGCAGAGATGGCTGTCCTTCTTGAAGGCTCTCTCATCTCCACAGAGGAACTCTGGAATTCTGTCAGAGTGACCATCGGGTTCTTGGTCACCTCGCTGACCAAGGCCCTTCTCCCCCGATTTATCATTTTGGTCAGGCAGCCTGCTCTAGGAAGAGTCTTGGTGGTTCCAAACATCTTCTATTTAAGAATGATGGAGGCTACTGTGTTCTTGGACATTAAAAAATACAGAAATGTTTTGGTACCCTTCCCCAGTTCTAGAGACAAATCCTTAAACCTCATTATTTTTGCTCTGACATGCACTGCAAACTGTGGTACCTTGTAGACAGGTGTGGGCCTTTCCAAATCATGTCCAATTAATTTAATTTACAACAGGTGGACTCCAATGAAGTTGTAGAAACATCTCAAGGATGATTCAATTTTGAGTCTCAAAAGGTCTGAATACTTATCTAAATAAGATATTTCTGTGTTTTAGTTTTAAAACATTTTCAAAACTTTCTAAAAACCTGTTTTTGTTTTGTCATTATGGGGATAGTGTGGTATATTTGTATTTATTCTATTTTAGAATAAGGCTGTAACGTAGCAACATTTGAAAAAAGTCAAGGGGTCTGAATACTTTCCCAATGCATTGTATATAATTCTATATTTATTTATGTCATGTTTCTGAAACAATCATCAAACTTGTGAGACTTTTGCCTTTTTGCCATGTTCTAATGTAGCCTGTTGTCCATTCATATTCTAATGTAGCCTGTTGTCCATTCATATTCTAATGTAGCCTGTTGTCCATTCATATTCTAATGTAGCCTGTTGTCCATTCATATTTTAATGTAGCCTGTTGTCCATTCATATTCTAATGTAGCCTGTTGTCCATTCATATTCTAATGTAGCCTGTTATCCATATATAGTCTAATGTAACCTGTTATCCATATATAGTCTAATGTAGCCTGTTATCCATATATATTCTAATGTAGCCTGTTATCCATATATAGTCTAATGTAGCCTGTTATCCATATATAGTCTAATGTAGCCTGTTATCCATATATATTCTAATGTAGCCTGTTATCCATATATAGTCGAATGTAGCCTGTTATCCATATATAGTCTGATGTAGCATGTTATCCATATATAGTCTAATGTAGCCTGTTATCCATATATAGTCTAATGTAGCCTGTTATCTATATATAGTCTAATGTAGCCTGTTATCCATATATAGTCTAATGTAGCCTGTTATCCATATATAGTCTAATGTAGCCTGTTATCCAATAATAGTCTAATGTAGCCTGTTATCCATATATAGTCTAATGTAACCTGTTATCCATATATAGTCTAATGTAGCCTGTTATCCATATATATTCTAATGTAGCCTGTTATCCATATATAGTCTAATGTAGCCTGTTATCCATATATAGTCTAATGTAGCCTGTTATCCATATATATTCTAATGTAGCCTGTTATCCAAATATAGTCTAGTGTAACATCTTAAAAAATGTTTTACTTTACGAATGTTTCGTTCTATCTAATTGGTAGTTACAGTCTTGTCTCATCACTGCAACTCCCGTATGGACTCGGGAGTGTCGAAGGTCAAGAGCCACGCGTCCTCCGTAACATAACCCAACCAAGCCACACTGCCCACTGAACCTGGAAGACAGCCACACCCATGTGTCAGAGGAAACACCGTGCTGTGTCACACCCGACACGCCACAGCGCAATGGAACAAGGACTTCCCTGCCTACCAAACCCTCCCCTAAACTGCGCTCGGTCTCCCGGTCTCCCGGTCGCGACAGACCCTGGACTTGAACCAGGATCTCTAGTGGCACAGCTAGTAACTGTGATGCAGTGCCTTAGACCACTGCACCACTCAGGAGGCCCGGACTAAGTTTCTCCTGATGTGTTTGATGATGATTTACTTTGTATTGCTGTCAGACATTATTCCACAATTTATATTGCGTATTACCATATTGTTCAGTGTCATGATATTGCTTGTTTTATTATTTAAAAAAATCATTATTACATATTTAGATACATCAAAGATTTTGACCTTTGCAGCTTTTACAGTGTGGTTCAGTGTCAATACAGGATAAACATCATATCAGCATCATGTAGTAAATAATAAAACAAATTAACAATAAAGACATTAATGAATTATTAATACATTGATTCATGACTATTTCCATTTTTTTCTGCCTATTGGACACATGATGGCGCCATTGAACCACGTAGCCAATGAGTGGCTAGTCTGTAGGATCGTCAGACCTGCTACATTCTGTCAGGAGATAAACTGTCATTGATCAACACCCAGCACTGTTCATCTCACACACACACACACACACACACACACACACACACACACACACACACACACACACACACACACACACACACACACACACACACAGAGAGAGAGAGAGAGAGAGAGGCCGTGTTAATATCAATGTAAAAAGTCAATCTGTCTGTTTCCTCTCAGCATGTGGGGGAGCTGAGTGTACAAATGACTACTGGTTTATTATGTCAATCAGTTGTATTAATTCATAATAAAATACAGTTTAATCCAATCAGATGTAGTTTCATTATTGAATGTCATTTTAATCTGTATCTTTATCTGCTGCCATGTGTTGTATATTTATATTTACGTTTCCCTCTGATTGGATTGTCTGAATTCACTCGTCAAGTGACAATTAAATTTAAAAAACGACATTGATGAAAGATGTGAAACCCTCTACCCTGGCAAAGACATAGACCGTATCTAGGAAAACGATTTAGGCTTTGACTCTTCCTCTCTGCCCCTGTTTCTCTCTGCCCCTGTTCCTCTCTGCCCCTGTTCCTCTCTGCCCCTGTTCCTCTCTCCCCCTGTTCCTCTCTGCCCCTGTTCCTCTCTGCCCCTGTTCCTCTCTCCCCCTGTTCCTCTCTGCCCCTGTTTCTCTCTCCCCCTGTTCCTCTCTGCCCCTGTTCCTCTCTCCCCCTGTTCCTCTCTCCCCCTGTTCCTCTCTCCCCCTGTCCCTCTCTCCCCATGTTCCTCTTTGCCCCTGTTCCTCTCTGCCCCTGATTCTCTCTGCCCCTGTTTCTCTCTGCTCCTGTTCCTCTCCGCCCCTGTTCCTCTCTGCCCCTGTTCCTCTCTGCCCCTGTTCCTCTCTGCCCCTGTTCCTCTCTGCCCCTGTTCCTCTCTGCCCCTGTTTCTCTCTGCCCCTGTTCCTCTCTGCCCCTGTTTCTCTCTGCCCCTGTTCCTCTCTCCCCCTGTTTCTCTCTGCCCCTGGCCCCTGCCCTTACTGGCTGCGTCCCTATTCTCCACCCTTCACAAAGTGTGCACTAACAATGAATCACCAATCACACAAACAAACACACACACACAAACACAAAGACACACACACGCACACAGAGGCAGTGTTAACTGAGTGGTCTCATTTCAGGTTTAGAGTTCAGACACTGTGAAGAAGAAGGCAGTCTCACTAACAGGGGACATGAACACAATTATCTCAGAATGATTATTTCTATTCACTGAAATGACCCCAGTTTAACACTGTATGTGTGTGTTCTCCTCCAGAGAAGGGTATTCAGTTGTTTAAGCAGGGACAGTACTCTCAGGATGTGGACATGTTCTCAGAGTCTATCCACTGTGACCCCAATGACCACAGATGCACAGCACCTTAAAGCTTGACCTCTAACCAATGACCCCAAACAGAACAGGTACACAACACAAAATACCACTATACTCCCATCAATCGCTCTCTCTATCGCCCCGTCGCTCTCTCGCTCCTCTTTCCATCTCTCCCCACTCTCTCGCTCTTCCTTTTCTTTCTCTCTTCCATCTCTCTCTCTCTCTCTCTCTCACTCTCTCTCTGGTTCTTTGGGAATAATTGCTACAGCTAAGGGTGTTTGGAGCTCTACTCCTCTTACTTCAGATGCTCACAAGTCCATCCAGCCTGATCCTGATTGGCCAAAGGGATACTTCCACAAAGGGAGTGTACTAATACAGGGTTGAAGGTCACAATCTGAGCTTTCTACTGTAAATGTGGACATTGCTCTGTGTGTGTGTGTCTGTCTGTCAGAAATCTGACTCTTTTTCCTCCCCTCTTCTCTCTCCTGCGGTATGTTGAGGCAGACAGGGCCATGCAACACAGTGGAGGCTCCTCAGAGGAGGAAGGAGAGCAGAAGGTCTACAGTGGACAGCATTCTGTAGGTTAGCACCATGGTGTAGCTGGAGGACAGTTAGATTCCGTCCTACTCTGGGTATATTGATTTCAATACAAAATCTAGGAGGCTCATGGTTCTCAACCTCTTCCATAGACTTACACAGTAATTATGACAACTTCTGGACGACATCCTCCAACCTATCAGAGATCTTGCTGCCTGAAGTGACATGTTGTCCACCCAATCAAAGGATCAGAGAATGAATCTAGTACTGAAAGCATAAGCTACAGCTAGATAGCACAGCAGTGCATACAATGTGGTGAGTAGTTGACTCAGAGAGAGAGAAAAACAATAGTTGAACAGTTTTGAACAAACACAGTACTTTCAAAATGAAGGAGAAGCAGGAGAGATATAAATCTTTTTTTTCACTTTCACTTACTTAGCTAGCAAATGCAGCTATCTAGTTTAGCCCAGTCAAACACCCTGCTGAAACAGAGGGATGCTATATTAGCTAGATGGCTATGATGATCCAACACAACACTGGAACTCTTCCACATCAAGGGAAGCTTTTGGTTTTACTAATTTATTGCCTCACCTGTCTAAGTGCTAAACTGCTTACTGACTGTTCACAGTAACTTTACCTCATGATTTTAGCTGATTTACTAATGCTTTAGTTCTATTAGCTATGCTGACTATGACGTTACTTTAGCTAATATGGTGACAACGATATAGGGTGTGTGTAGTGGTTTGGCTTGGAAAGTTTTTTTTCGCATGGTCACATACAGCTGATGCGTTGTACATTGCTATTATAACAACCTCCACTCTTCTGGGAAGGCTTTCCACTAGATGTTGGAACATTGCTGTGGGGACTTGTTTACATTCAGCCACAAGAGCATTAATGAGCTTAGGCACTGTTTTTGGGCGATTAGGCCTGGCTTGCAATCGGCGTTCCAATTCATGGGGTTGAGGTCTGGGCTCTCTGCAGGCCATTCAAGATCTTCCACACTGATCTCGACAAACCATTTCTATATGGACCTTGCTTTGGACACATGGGCGTTGTCATTTTGAAACAGGAAAATGTCTTCCCCAAACTGTTGCCATAAAGTTGGAAGCACAGAATCGTATAAAATGTCATTGTATGCTGTATCTCTTCACTGGAATGAAGGGATCTAGCCCGAACCATGAAAAAGAGCCCCGCCAAACCCAGATTCATCCATCTGAATGCCAGATGGTGAAGCGTGATTCATCACTCCAGAGAACGCGTTTCCACTGCTCCAGATTCATCCATCTGACTGCCAGATGGTGAAGCGTGATTCATCACTCCAGAGAACGCGTTTCCACTGCTCCAGATTCATCCATCTGACTGCCAGATGGTGAAGCGTGATTCATCACTCCAGAGAACGCGTTTCCACTGCTCCAGATTCATCCGTCTGACTGCCAGATGGTGAAGCGTGATTCATCACTCCAGAGAACGCGTTTCCACTGCTCCAGATTCATCCATCTGACTGCCAGATGGTGAAGCGTGATTCATCACTCCAGAGAACGCGTTTCCACTGCTCCAGATTCCAACGCCAGCCGACGCTTGGCGTTGCACATGGTGATCTGAAGCTTGTGTGCGGCTGCTTGGCCATTGAATCACATTTCATGAAGCTCCCAACAAACAGTTATTGTTCTGACGTTGCTTCCAACAGCAGTTCGAAATTCGGTAGTGAGTGTTGCAGCCGAGGACACACTATTTTATTTTTTTTACACGCTTGGCACTTTGCTGCTGAGCCGTTGTTGCTCCTAGATGTTACCACTTCATAATAATAGCATTTACAGTTGACCAGGGCAGCTCTAGCAGGACAGAATTTTGACAACCTGACTTGTTGTAAAGGTGGCATCCTAGGAAAGTCACTGAGCTCTTCAGTGAGACCATTCTACTGCCAATGTTTGTTTATGGAGATTGCTCGATTTTATACATCTGTGTGTTATGGCCTTATCCACTAATTTGAAGTCACATACTTTTGAATATATAGTATCCTGAGCTTTGTTACATCTCCTAGATAGAGGACAGTCACTTCAACACCTTAGTTCTTATTAGACATTTCATCACTGTCTTTGCCATTTATGGAAGTGTTACTCAATGTGTTTATATGGGCTATAACAGTAAAGGACTAATTCAATATTTTATCAAATCATTTTTAAGAATTGTATTTTTTTTAACCTAAAGTGGTACTATAATTCAAAATCAAATATCTAAATAATCCATGGTATGACCACCTTAAAACAATTCCATGTGTCAGCTAGTGGAACCTCTACAAATGGCTGAGGTTCAGAAACCCAGTGTCAGAGGGAGCAAGGTCCAGCACCTAAACACACAAATCAAATCAAATTGTATTTGTCACATGCACCGAATACAACAGGTGTAGACCTTACTGTAACATGGTTAATGACAAGCCCTTAACTAACAATGCAGTTGTTTTTATGTCAGAAAATAATAATAAATACAAAAATATGGAAAAGCTACAAAAAACGATCACACAATAAAATAACAATAAAGAAGCAGCAATTACATGAAAGATTATTCATTGTAATTTAAAAAAACACACGCATCATGCAGACACAATGGGACACAATAATCCCAGACAGAAAGACAGACTTAGTTATACACATGTCAGGGTCCACTTTGGGTCCGTTGTTCTGAAGATCAGTGAGCTGAAGACATCTCTTTCACACAAGAACACACTGGAAATTCAGAGCAGCTTTCCTTGGCCTTGGCATAATGACAGCTCACTGTTGTCTGTTGTTTCTAGCTAGCTAATGTTGATAGCTAAATGTCAGCTAACTAACTAGCTCACTAGCTAACTATGGGGTCTTGATGAAATTCAGCGGCAGCATATCATGTTGTTCACAATCCAGTACATTCAGAGTAGCTGTGTGATGCACAAACATGCTTGTTTATCACTGAATAACAGCAGCTTCATGTAGCTAACAAGCTAGTTGAGATCACAAGTTCACTCAATTCAAACGCCAGTTCAATATAACTCCCAATAACATAGTGTTTTTACGTGCGTGCCTGGTTTATTCTATATATATATATATTTACATTTTCAAATGTTATTTGACCTTCTATTTTATATATTTTCATCGGACTAGTAGGGACATATGAAGCCTGGAGGCTGTAGTAATGTTGAGATGTCAGTAGGGAGAGCTCTAGTCTAGAACACTGGTACCAAAGATATTCCCCTTTCATCTGTTCTGGAACCTTCCATACCAGCAGATGAAGAGTGATGGGAATGGGTCACATTTTGTCTCTTGTAAAACATGTAGGCCCACTCCTCAAATAAAGAAATGTAACTACAGTATTCTGACTTTAGACCATTTTCTATTTAGATACAGTAACATTCCTTATGTGACATGTTGTTGCTGCATGTTAATGACCTGACTAGACTACTTTAAAATGTATCAACCACAGAATTCACACCGGCTATGCCTGCTTCTACTAACACTTACAGTAGACTACTTCTTGTTTCCACACAGTGACAGTAAGTTGACTAACTGTTCAAGACCTCTCCCCTTCACTTCACTCTGTAAGTACACTTGACAATATCTTGAAATATAGTTTTAGTTTTGATGTTTTTAGCCAAACATCACATTACTTCCTGTATCTTTGTACTTGTTGATTTATTTTGAACTGTGTTTTGGTTGTTACATCAGGGCCTGTATTCATAAAGTGTCTCAGATGGTCCATATAATTATGATCTAAAAGGCTAAACTGATCCCAGATCAGCTCTCCTACTCTGATACACTTTGTGAATACAGACCCTGGACTGTGGTTTCATGTGTTTTGTTTAGATCAGTTTATTCATTTACATGTTTAAAACATGATCAGTAGAGTATAACAGTAATACCCAGATCTCCATTCAATAGGGTCATGTTCACTGTCATAGTATAACAGGGTCAAGTATAACTGTATATGTGTGTGTGTGTGTGTGTGTGTGTGTGTGTGTGTGTGTGTGTGTGTGTGTGTGTGTGTGTGTGTGTGTGTGTGTGTGTGTGTGTGTGTGTGTGTGTGTGTGTGTGTGTGTGTTAAAATGCATTTTGACATATTAATCTGATTGGTGGATTTACAGTCACAATCAATATGATTGGCACCCTTGACAAATACTGAGCTATATTGTATGCTACAAAAGATGGGAAGTCCATTGTACATGTTGTTTCACATGAAGACTTTATGCTATTTTAAGAGCTCTGAGAGCAACAGAGTGACAGTAAGAGTGAGAGTGATGAGTAGATATACTTATTTTCCACCATAATTTGCAAATAAATTCATTAAAAATCCTACAATGTGATTTTCTGGATTTTGTTTCTCATTTTGTCTGTCATAGTTGAAGTGTACCTATGATGACAATTACAGGCCTCTCTTATCTTTTTAAGTGGGAGAACTTGCACAATTGGTGGCTGACTAAATACTTTTTTGCCCCACTGTCATTTGTAGCTACATTAGACTATATATGGATATCAGGCTACATTAGACTATATATGGATAACATGCTACATTAGACTATATATGGATAACAGGCTACAATAGACTATATATGGATAACAGGCTACATTAGACTACATATGGATAACAGGCTACATTAGACTATATATGATAACAGGCTACATTAGACTATATATGATAACAGGCTACATTAGACTATATATGGATAACAGGCTACAATAGACTATATATGGATAACAGGCTACATTAGACTACATATGGATAACAGGCTACATTAGACTATATATGATAACAGGCTACATTAGACTATATATGATAACAGGCTACATTAGACTATACAGTATATAGACAGAAGCAGTCAATACAGCAGGCTATGATGTCAACAATATATAATAATATGATTGTGGTATGTTGTCATACAGTGTTTGTGTGATGAAATGTGACTTTGTCCAGTAGCCAGTGTTGTGTTTCACCATTCTATCTGATGTATTGTCAGTTTGGAATGTTGATATTAGCCCAACATTATTGAGGACATTATTATTAGGATGGTGCAGTAATGTTGAGATGCCAGTAGGAGGAGCTCTAGTCTAGAACACTGGAACCTTCAGTACCACTTTGATACAGCTGATGAGGAGAGTAAATTGAATGTGTTTGTAGAATAGAATGAATGACATCATGGAACTGACCAAATGTAAATGGAACTTTGACCTGTTCCATGTAGAACTCAGAGGGACAAGACAACACATTCTAAGATATTATAAACATTCCATATAGAACAGTCAACATATTGTTAACATGGTTCTGTATTTATATAAAAGTGGAAATGGGGGACATTTTGTCCATTATAGAAATGTAGGACCCTCTCTAATACAGTAACCTCCCTTCTTTGACATGCTGTTCTGATTGTCATGCATGTTAATGTCTTAAAAGAGGAAGGAAAGGACTGTTCTGCATCAGCTACTTGTGTTCTGACTACTTTAAATATGTTTCAACCACAGAACTGACACTTACTAGCAGTTCCCACTCAATACCAGTCAGTTGACTCACTGTACAAGACCTCTCCCCTTCAGTCTGTAAGTACTCTTGAGATCTTGAAATATGTTTTTTTGTTTTTAGCCGTAAGTCATGTACTCAAGGGTCTCAGACATGGAGTGTTGATCTAGGATCAGGTCCTGCTGGTCCATATAATTATGATCTAAATGGGAAACTAGATCCTAGATCCTACTCTGAGACACTTTGTGAATACGAACACTATCATATAATGATGATATAAAAGGTATGTGTGACATGTTGTTTATCCTCACAGCTTGGGGATAGGAGTTATCATTCAAGCTGGTGGTAACTGCCGTGCTTCTACACCTGCATTGCTTGCTGTTTGGGGTTTTAGGCTGGGGTTCTGTACAGCACTTTGAGATATCAGCTGATGTACGAAGGGCTATGTAAATAAATTTGATTTGATTTGCTCAAATTGGCAGAGGTTTCCACCTTGCCAGGTCCGGGATTTGAACCAGTAATGTTTCAGTTACTGGCCCAACGTTCATAACCGCTATGCTACCTGCCGATACCGCTGACACACCATATTACCAAACTATTATGATGAATGTGATTTACACACCATCCTCTCAAGGCTGTGATGATGATGTGTTGTTATTCTGCATCCCAAATGACACCATATTCCCTATAGAGTGCATTACTTTTGACTAGAGCCCTACCTGCTGCCCCCCTGAGGGTATGTATGTAGTTATTCACCAGCTATAGAGTGAGTTGTTGTTTATGTTTCTAAGACTGCAGGGTGGGAGATGCAACAATGGCCTTGAGAACAGCAGGAAGTGTGTTGGTGGTCTTTCTCTGGTCTGTAGCAGGTATGGTCTCATTCATATCTTTTAGTTGCTCTGTTTATCAATCTACAGACATTTCTAAAAGGATATGAATCATAATGTTATTCTGGTGTGTTCTGTTAGGAGTTTCCACTTCACTTTAAATAGTAATCTTTCACATATCACTGAATGATGCTTATCTGTGGTTTCCATTCACACTCAAATCAGGAACTATGGCAACAAAATGTGAACAAACCCTACAGTCAGTGTGAGCCAATAGACCTCGTTCTCATTCTTATACCATTGTGTTGTGTGACTTGTGTTTCAGTGGTACTGGGTCAGTATGGCTGGAGTGTGACTTACACCACTCAGAGTATCTGTGTCTTGAAGGGGTCAACAGTGGAGCTGTTCTGCTCTTACACATATCCCAGAGGTAAAGTCACAACAACCTTCTGGTTCAATAAAATGGAGGCTGGTATAGAACCTGAAGATCTAGGTCAGGACCCAGAGTATGCAGGTCGTCTGGAGTATCATGGGGATAAGAAGAAAGACTGTACCCTGAGAATATCAGACCTGAGAGAGAGTGACTCAGCTACGTACAAGTTCAGATTCATAACAGATCAGACCAGAGGGAAATATTATGGAGATCCTGGAGTCACTCTGTCTGTTACAGGTACAGTAACATTCTATATACTGGTGATCCTGGAGTCACTCTGTCTGTAACAGGTACAGTAACATTCTATATACTGGTGACCCTGGAGTCACTCTGTCTGTTACAGGTACAGTAACATTCTATATACTGGTGACCCTGGAGTCACTCTGTCTGTAACAGGTACAGTAACATGCTTTATACTGCTAGTCTGTTGAATTCATATCTACTGTCCATTTAGGTCTAGAAATTGGATTTGTATATATGAAACAGATTTGAGAATTAAATGAGTTTGAGAATGTCTTGCATCATGTGATTAAACAAGATAATAAGTGATTCAGGGTTTAATGCTGTGATCTACTCCAGCTCTGCAGGTGAAGATAACTTTTAAAACTTGGCCAAATTGGGTGACACTGACCTGTATCACCACCTGTACTCTGACTGACAACCCCACCTACATCTGGTACAAGAACGGACACAAAGTAAAGGAGGACACCTCCAGCCTGTACTCAGACTCCTTTAGTGATGCAGACAGTTACTCCTGTGCTGTAAAAGGCCATGAGGATCTCCTCTCTCCTGCAGTGTGTGAGTATGGATTTAACTCAGTTTTTAGTATAACTTTTCAAGTAGAACTTTCTGTCTGCTAAACAGTCCTCACAGTTATCTAACCAAACTGCAACACAATACCAGATGGCATGACTATTCTGGATTACTGCAGCTCATGATTCTACTGTGTAAATGTATAAGTAATGCCCTCTTGTCATTATGTTTCAGGTGTTCAGGGTCAGAGCTGCAACAGAGTGACTTACACCAAGAGGAGAATCTGTGTATTGAAGGGGTCAACAGTGGACATATCCTGTACTTATGTTAGTTATTTTTCCACCACATCATCATTCTGGTTTAGAAGTGATAGGTTGATCCATAAGGACATAACCAGAGACCCCGAGTATTTAGGACGAGCCATGGAGAGAGGTCCCATCACCCTGAGAATCTCAGATCTGAGAGAGGAGGACTCAGCTGAGTATCACTTCACTTATAAACAAAGGAACTTTGAATGGGGTCATAGTTTCCCTGGAACCAGTCTGACTGTGACAGGTAATACTGCACTTACAGAACATTATGATATACTGGTAAAACTACACTTACAGAACATTATAGAATACTGGTAATACTACACTTACAGAACATGATGATATACTGGTAATACTACACTTACAGAACATTATAGAATACTGGTAATACTACACTTACAGAACATGATGATATACTGGTAATACTACACTTACAGAACATTATGATATACTGGTAATACTGCACTTACAGAACATTATGATATACTGGTAATACTACACTTACAGAACATGATGATATACTGGTAATACTACACTTACAGAACATTATAGAATACTGGTAATATTACACTTACATTATGATATACTGGTTATACTACACTTACAGAACATTATGAAATACTGGTAATACTACACTTACAGAACATTATGATATACTGGTAATACTGCACTTACAGAACATTATAGAATACTGGTAATACTACACTTACAGAACATGATGATATACTGGTAATACTACACTTACAGAACATTATGATATACTGGTAATACTGCACTTACAGAACATTATGATATACTGGTAATACTACACTTACAGAACATGATGATATACTGGTAATACTACACTTACAGAACATTATAGAATACTGGTAATACTACACTTACATTATGATATTCTGGTAATACTACACTTACAGATCATTGTGATATACTGGTAATACTACACGTGCAGAACATTATGATATACTGGTAATACTATACTTACAGAACATGATGATATACTGGTAATACTACACTTACATAACATTATGATATACTGGTAATACTACACTTACATAACATTATGATATACTGGTAATACTACACTTACAGAACATTATGATATATACTGGTAATACTACACTTACAGAACATTATGATATACTGGTAATACTACACTTACATAACATTATGATATTCTGGTAATACTACACTTACAGAACATGATGATATACTGGTAATACTACACTTACAGAACATGATGATATACTGGTAATACTACACTTACATAACATTATGATATTCTGGTAATACTACACTTACAGAACATGATGATATACTGGTAATACTACACTTACAGAACATTGTGATATACTGGTAATACTACACTTACATTATGATATTCTGGTAATACTACACTTACAGATCATTATGATATACTGGTAATACTACACTTACATTATGATATACTGGTTATACTACACTTACAGAACATTATGATATACTGGTAATACTACACTTACAGAACATGATGATATACTGGTAATACTACACTTACAGAACATTATGATATACTGGTAATACTACACTTACAGAACATGATGATATACTGGTAATACTACACTTACAGAACATTATGATATACTGGTAATACTACACTTACAGAACATTATGATATACTGGTAATACTATACTTACAGAACATGATGATATACTGGTAATACTACACTTACATTATGATATACTGGTAATACTACACTTACAGAACATTATGATATACTGGTAATACTACACTTACAGATTTTTTATTTATTTATTTTATTTTACCTTTATTTAACCAGGTAGGCAAGTTGAGAACAAGTTCTCATTTACAATTGCGACCTGGCCAAGATAAAGCAAAGCAGTTCGACAGATACAACAACACAGAGTTACACATGGAGTAAAACAAACATACAGTCAATAATAAAGTATAAACAAGTCTATATACAATGTGAGCAAATGAGGTGAGAAGGGAGGTAAAGGCAAAAAAAGGCCTTGGTGGCAAGGTAAATACAATATAGAAAGTAAAACACTGGAATGGTAGTTATAGATCATTATGATATACTGGTAATACTACACTTACATTATGATATACTGGTTATACTACACTTACAGAACATTATGATATACTGGTAATACTACACTTACAGAACATGATGATATACTGGTAATACTACACTTACAGAACATTATGATATACTGGTAATACTACACTTACAGAACATGATGATATACTGGTAATACTACACTTACAGAACATTATGATATACTGGTAATACTACACTTACAGAACATTATGATATACTGGTAATACTACACTTACAGAACATGATGATATACTGGTAATACTACACTTACAGAACATTATGATATACTGGTAATACTACACTTACAGAACATTATGATATACTGGTAATACTATACTTACAGAACATGATGATATACTGGTAATACTACACTTACATAACATTATGATATACTGGTAATACTACACTTACATAACATTATGATATACTGGTAATACTACACTTACAGAACATTATGTTATACTGGAAATACTACACTTACAGAACATTATGATATACTGGAAATACTACACTTACATAACATTATGATATACTGGTAATACTACACTTACATTATGATATTCTGGTAATACTACACTTACAGATCAGTATGATATACTGGTAATACTACACTTACAGAACATTATGAAATACTGGTAATACTACACTTACAGAACATGATGATATACTGGTAATACTACACTTACATTATGATATACTGGTTATACTACACTTACAGAACATTATGATATACTGGTAATACTACACTTACAGAACATGATGATATACTGGTAATACTACACTTACAGAACATTATGATATACTGGTAATACTACACTTACATTATGATATACTGGTTATACTACACTTACAGAACATTATGATATACTGGTAATACTACACTTACAGAACATTATGATATACTGTAACTACTTTATCTCTAGTAGTAGTAGGTGGAAATGATGATGTTCTTTTATGTTTTATTCTCTCTTCATTCAGACCTGCAGGTGAAGGTGACTCCTGCTGCAGAGGGACAGAAGACACTGACCTGTATCACCACCTGTACTCTGACTGACAACCCCACCTACATCTGGTACAAGAACGGACAACGTCTAGATGAGCCCACTTCCCAACAACCCTCTAGTAATATGCTGGTGGTCTGGGATTCTACTGTGAACATTTACTCCTGTGCTGTTGAAGGTCACGAGGCTCTCCACTCTCCTGTAGTTTGTGAGTCTGAATTAAACTAGGATTCAACAGGAAGTATCAGTCATTTAAGGTCAATGAG
This sequence comes from Oncorhynchus mykiss, assembly GCF_057628025.1. Classification (NCBI taxonomy): domain Eukaryota; kingdom Metazoa; phylum Chordata; class Actinopteri; order Salmoniformes; family Salmonidae; genus Oncorhynchus; species Oncorhynchus mykiss. The sequence goes on along the minus strand of NC_143034.1, from coordinate 15,463,829 downwards.
AAGGGTAATACTTTACCAAATGATATTCATCATTACATACTCTGTACTCAGACTGTCACAGGTAACACTGCATAGCACATTATACAGTTTTGAAGAGTCAGGAAATGAATCATTAAATCTAAATTATGTAATCTGTTTTTACTCCCCTTTCATTTAGGTTTTCAGGTGAAGGTGACTCCTAAACAGTATGCAATGTATAAGACACTGACCTGTAGCACCACCTGTATTCTGACTGGTAACCCCACATACACCTGGTACAAGAACGGACAACATCTAGATGAGAGCACCTCCCCCCAGTACAAAGACCCAGTCTCCAGTAACTATGTAGACAGTTACTCCTGTGCTGTAAAAGGTCATGAGGATCTCCTCTCTCCTGCAGTGTGTGAGTGTGAATTTAATACATTATACTGTGTGTTGGTTTCACTATGAGATCTTGAGAACTTCTAGAATTTCTAGAAAGAACTGAGAATATAATCCAGTTGACCTCTTGTTATGTCACTGTGTTTCAGGTGTTCAGAGTCAGAGCTGCAACAGAGTGACTTACACCAAGAGGAGAATCTGTGTCTTGAAGGGGTCAACAGTGGACATATCCTGTACTTATGTTGGTTATTATTCCACCACATCATCATTCTGGTTTAGAAGTGACAGGTTGACACCAGAGGACCTAACCACAGATCCAGGGTATGCAGGTCGTGTGAAGTACACTGACAAAGAGACATGGAGAAATGAAGGTCCCTCCATCCTGAGAATCACAGATCTGAGAGAGGAGGACTCAGCTGAGTATCGCTTCACTTTTAAAACAGACTACTTTGACTGGGGTCATAGTTTCCCAGGAACAACTCTGTCTGTCACAGGTAATACTACCCTGTATGATACAACTGTAAATCATATTGAATTACAGGAGAAAATATATTAACCATCCTGTTAACACAGAGGTGTATGTGGTTTTATACATATTGTTTCAGGTCTGCAGGTGAAGGTGACTCCTGCTGCAGAGGGACAGAAGACACTGACCTGTATCACCACCTGTACTCTGACTGACAACCCCACCTACATCTGGTACAGGAACAGACAACCTATAAAAGAGGACTCCTCCCCCATGTACTCCATCAGCAGTGAGGATGCAGACAGCTACTTCTGTGCTGTAAAAGGCCATCTCAGCTCTCCTGCAGTGTGTGAGTACAGTACAATAGTACAGTATTCTACTTAGCAAGTATCATGTAAATTCAGGTAAACAAGACTTTATCAATAATTTTAGAACAAAAATTTTAAAAAAATACTAATTGCTAATATTGCTTTGATAAAATGTTTGGTCTTTTAAATCAGATAAACCAAAGAACACCTCAGTGTCAGTCAGTCCCTCTGGTGAAATAGTGGAGGGCAGTTCAGTGACTCTGACCTGCAGCAGTGATGCCAACCCACCTGTACAGAGTTACACCTGGTGGTACAAGAAGAATGGAGGTGACTATCAGAGTATGACAGGACCACAGCATGTCTTCAATCAAATCCAGTCATCTGACACTGGAGAGTACTACTGTGTGTCCCAGAATGAGATGGGGACAGACAGGTCTAGGACCATCAACATGGATGTGAAGTGTGAGTAAAGTACAGCTCAGTGTTTGAATGAGAAGGTAGCAAAACAATTATAGCTAAATGCATTAGTCCAAAAGCATAACATCTCCAAATGAGTATTTGTTAAAGTTTTGTGTAAGTTAGAGTTTTAGATAGTTCTCTAACTAAACAGATCATTTATTTTTGACATGACATTTAATTTGTAAATATACTACTGTGGTAAATATACTAGTCATATCCCTCTGACAAATTCTCCTTTACATCAGATAAACCAAAGAGCACCTCAGTGTCAGTCAGTCCCTCTGGTGAAATAGTGGAGGGCAGTTCAGTGACTCTGACCTGCAGCAGTGATGCCAACCCACCTGTGGACAAATACACCTGGTACAAGAAGAACGTAACCTCACCAAAAGCATCAGGACAGAGTTACAGCATCACTAACATCATCTCTGAGGATAGTGGAGAATACTACTGTGAGGCTGAGAATAAATATGGACGTCTCAACTCTTCTTCTGTGTCTGTGGACGTTCAGTGTAAGTTCACCTAACCTCATCTTTAATCAGAGGATCACATTTAAATTCATATTTCAATCACAAGTAAAACACTATTTAAAACACTGTTGTTACATATTGTCCACCAGACGGCCCAAAGAACACCTCAGTGTCAGTCAGTCCCTCTGGTGAAATAGTGGAGGGCAGTTCAGTGACTCTGACCTGCAGCAGTGATGCCAACCCACCTGTGGACAAATACACCTGGTACTTTCAAAATGAGACTTTTCTAAATGGATGTGGACAGATGTACAACATCAGTAACTTCAAGTCTAAGGACAGTGGACATTACCACTGTGAGGCCTGGAATAGAAGAGGATCTAGGAACTCTACAACTCTGATGATCATTTTACCAGGTGAAGTTTCATCTTATATATTTCAACACAAAATGATGTTTCAAACTAATATTAATAATTGTACTTTGGCTTATCATACTTTGTTTTATAATTATATATACGTTGAGATTAGATCAGTTAACAAATATTGTATTATTGTCCTGGACTATGTTTATGTTCAGTTTATTATATGCCAGGGCTCATATCATCCATATTTTATTATAGGGAAACAAACAGTTCTGACTGCAGCTGTAGGAATCATAGTTGTTGTTCTGGTTCTCATCCTCTGTCTCTCTGGCTTCATGTGGTTCAGGTGAGTGATTATTTTAAAGATTATTTCACTCTAACACCTTTTTATTAACTTCATTTGTTCATTGATTCATTCATTCATTCATTCAATAATTAATTAATCCATTAATGTGTAAACCAGGAAGAAGGCCTCCATATCCACCTCTGACACAAGAGACATATCAGAGAATGTACAGGTGAGTCTGTTGGAATCAGAGAATGTACAGGTGAGTCTGTTGGAAACAGAGAATGTACAGGTGAGTCTGTTGGAAACAGAGAATGTACAGGTGAGTCTGTTGGAAACAGAGAATGTACAGGTGAGTCTGTTGGAAACAGAGAATGTACAGGTGAGTCTGTTGGAAACAGAGAATGTACAGGTGAGTCTGTTGGAATCAGATTATGTGTATTGCTTGGTGGAACATTTCTACTCATTATGTTGTCTGTCCTCTTCCCATCAGAGAGACTCTAGTCCAGTGTATGAAAACGTCTCAAGCATGTCCACAGCCCCTACTGCAGCACAGACAGCATCCACCGTCGACCAGGACGATGTCCACTACGCCAGCGTCCACTTCTCTGGCTCCAAAAACCAGGAAGTGCCTCTGTACTCCACCGTCCAGCTGTGTAAACCCCAGAAACAGGAAGAGGATGTCCAGTACGATGCTGTGAAATTCAACTGCCCCAGTAATGCCAACCGGTGATTATAGTCTGCCATTAAAATAACATAGAGACATTTCTAGAGCATTGTGAATACACCACATTAAAGGAGAAGTTGGCTTTTTTACAACCAAATTTATATTTTTTTTATCTAAATGCCATGTTCCAGAAGGGTCCAGACACCTTTTTTTTGCAATTTCACTTGTTTTAGGGAAACCACCAATTCACTTCCTCATCCTCGTTGTGCAGTACAGGGGCTCTGAAAAAAACATGAACAAATTCTCCAAAAACCCCCTAAGACGTCCTTTTAGAAACAGAAATATCTCAGTATAGTGATGCAGGTCTTTAGACGTAACAGTTGTACACATGACATTGTGTCATTCTGAACTTTATCCACAACGTTATATTCCGTTTTGTGTGACTCCTGCTGTTTCTCCGTCCAACTGTTCTATTCTCAGAGTATCAGGCTGCTAGAACGGACGAGAAGCATCGTACAAGTCTCAACAACATGGAACATGACGTTACGGAGTTCAGAATGACACCATTTCATGTGTACAACATCTAAAGACATGCATAACTACAGACTTCTTAGAGCTTCTTAGTTTCTAAAATGATGTTTTGGGGTGTTTTTGGAGCCCACTGACTGAACAACGAAGTGAATTGATGGTTGGGGATAGTTTCTCAAAAACGAGTGAAATCGCAAAAAGAATCTGCCCCTTCTATATCATACTATTTACATATAATTTTTTTAGATTTGGTTGTAAACAAGCTATATTCTTGATTACAGCTCATTCATATGTTGCTACTTATTGGAACGAGAAGACCATGATGTCATCAATAAGCAAAAGAGTTGACCCTCAGTGGCCACTAGTGATGTCATTTCATTACAAACCTAACAATGGAAATCTCAAGACAATTCCCATGTCTATAATGAGAGAGTGGTGGTTTTGAGGAACTATTCTGTGTTCCAAATGGAACCCTATTCCTTATTTAGTGCACTACATTTCACCAGAACCTTAGAGGCCTTGGTCAAAGTAATGCACTATAAAGAGTATAAGAATGGCTTTTTGGGGGATGCAGATTCTGTTTCATTTCTGTTTCTCTCTCCTCAGACCCACAGCAGCACAAGCAGCTGAGGAGGACTCCTCTGTTCTCTACAGTACAGTCAACAAACCTGAACCAAGAAGACCCAAACACAACAAACCCTGAACCAGGAAGACCTGAACACAACAAACCCAGAACCAAGAAGACCTGAACACAACAAACCTGAACCAAGAAGACCTGAACATTACAAACCCAGAACCGAGAAGACCTGAACACAACAAACCCAGAACCAAGAAGACCTGAACACAACAAACCTGAACCAAGAAGACCTGAACATTACAAACCCAGAACCGAGAAGACCTGAACACAACAAACCCAGAACCAAGAAGACCTGAACACAACAAACCTGAACCAAGAAGACCTGAACACAACATACCCAGAACCAAGACCTGAACACAACAAACCTGAACCAAGAAGACCTGAACATTACAAACCCAGAACCGAGAAGACCTGAACACAACAAACCCAGAACCGAGAAGACCCGAACACAACAAACCCAGAACCAAGAAGACCCGAACACAACAAACCCAGAACCAAGAAGACCTGAACACAACAAACCCAGAACCAAGAAGACCTGAACACAACAAACCCAGAACCAAGAAGACCTGAACATTACAAACCCAGAACCGAGAAGACCTGAACACAACAAACCCAGAACCGAGAAGACCCGAACACAACAAACCCAGAACCAAGAAGACCTGAACACAACAAACCCAGAACCAAGAAGACCTGAACACAACAAACCCAGAACCAAGAAGACCTGAACACAACATACCCAGAACCAAGACCTGAACACGACAAACCCAGAACCAAGACCTGAACACAACATACCCAGAACCAAGAAGACCTGAACACAACAAACCCAGAACCAAGAAGACCTGAACACAATATACCCAGAACCTAGACCTGAACACAACAAACCCAGAACCAAGAAAACCTGAACACAAGTTTGACAGAAACCATGTATAGCTGGACCTGTATAGTCCAACTAAGTGTTATAATAATGTATCATAAGATTTGCCATTTAGAAAATGCTTTTATCCAAAGAGACGTATAATTATGTGTGAATACATTCTACATGCCGGTGGCCCCACTGGGAATGGAAACCATGCACCATGCTCTACCACCTGAGACACAGGACTACTGTATTCACACTTAGTTGGAGTGCTGATCTATGGTCAGTCTTATAAACAATGCTGTACTTGTCCTCTTGCTCAGTTGTGCACCAGGGCCTCCCACTCCTCTTTCTATTCTGGTTAGAGCCAGTTTGCGCTGTTCTGTGAAGGGAGTAGTACGTTGTACGAGATCTTCAGTTTCTTGGCAATTTCTCGCATGGTATAGCCTTAATTTCTCAGAACAAGAATAGAATGATGAGTTTCAGAAGAAAGTTATTTGTTTCTTGCCATTTTGAGCCTGTAATCGAACCCACAAATGCTTATACTCCAGATACTCAACGAGTCTAAGGCCAGTTTTATTGCTTCTTTAATCAGTTTTCAGCTGTGCTAATATAATTGCAAAAGGGTTTTCTAATGCTCAATTAGCCTTTTAAAATTATAAACTTGGATTAGCTAACACAGTGTGCCATTGGAACACAGAAGTGATGGTTGCTGATAATGGGCCTCTGTACACCTCTGTAGATATTCCATTAAAAATCAGCCGTTTCCAGCTACAATAGTCATTTACAACATTAACCATGTCTACACTGTATTACGGATCGATTTGATGTTATTTTAATGGACAAAAAATGTGTTTTTCTTTAAAAAACAAAGACATTTCTAAGTGACCCCAAACTTTTGACCAGTAGTGTGTGTGTGTATATATATATAAATTATTCTTATTTACATTTTTCATAAAAAAATATATACACTTATAATCAAATTTATGAGATTATATATGAACATTCAATATTTTTATTCTAATTTGTTTCTATTCCATTATATTATACAGTACTGTGCTGTTCTATTACAGTATACAGTCCTGTACTATTCTATTACATTATACAGTCCTGTACTATTCTCTTACATTATACAGTCCTGTACTATTCTATTACAGTATACAGTCCTGTACTATTCTCTTACATTATACAGTCCTGTACTATTCTATTACAGTATACAGTACTGTACTATTCTATTACATTATACAGTCCTGTACTATTCTCTTACATTATACAGTCCTGTACTATTCTATTACAGTATACAGTCCTGTACTATTCTATTACATTATACAGTCCTGTACTATTCTATTACAGTATACAGTACTGAACTATTCTATTACATTATACAGTACTGTACTATTCTATTACAGTATACAGTCCTGTACTATTCTATTACATTATACAGTCCTGTACTATTCTATTATATTATACAGTATTGTACTATTCTATTACAGTATTGTACTATTCTGTTACATTATACAGTCCTGTACTATTCTATTACATTATACAGTCCTGTACTATTCTATTACATTATACAGTACTGTACTATTCTATTACATTATACAGTACTGTACTATTCTATTACATTATACAGTACTGTACTATTCTATTACATTATACAGTACTGAACTATTCTATTACATTATACAGTCCTGTACTATTCTATTACAGTATTGTACTATTCTATTATATTATACAGTACTGTACTATTCTATTACATTATACAGTACTGTACTATTCTATTACATTATATAGTACTGTACTATTCTATTACATTATACAGTACTGTGCTGTTCTGTTACATTATACAGTCCTGTACTATTCTATTACATTATACAGTCCTGTACTATTCTATTACATTATACAGTCCTGTACTATTCTATTACAGTATTGTACTATTCTATTACATTATACAGTACTGTACTATTCTATTACATTATACAGTCCTGTACTATTCTATTACATTATACAGTCCTGTACTATTCTATTACAGTATTGTACTATTCTATTACATTATACAGTCCTGTACTATTCTATTACAGTACTGTACTATTCTATTACATTATACAGTATTGTACTATTCTATTACATTATACAGTCCTGTACTATTCTATTACATTATACAGTCCTGTACTATTCTATTACAGTATTGTACTATTCTATTACATTATACAGTCCTGTACTATTCTATTACAGTACTGTACTATTCTATTACATTATACAGTATTGTACTATTCTATTACATTATACAGTACTGTACTATTCTATTACAGTATACAGTCCTGTACTATTCTATTACATTATACAGTCCTGTACTATTCTATTACAGTATTGTACTATTCTATTACATTATACAGTACTGTACTATTCTATTACAGTCCTGTACTATTCTATTACATTATACAGTCCTGTACTATTCTATTACAGTATTGTACTATTCTATTACATTATACAGTACTGTACTATTCTATTACATTATACAGTATTGTACTATTCTATTACATTATACAGTACTGTACTATTCTATTACATTATACAGTCCTGTACTATTCTATTACAGTATTGTACTATTCTATTATATTATACAGTACTGTACTATTCTATTACATTATACAGTACTGTACTATTCTATTACAGTATACAGTACTGTACTATTCTATTACAGTATACAGTACTGTACTATTCTATTACAGTATTGTACTATTCTATTATATTATACAGTACTGTACTATTCTATTACATTATACAGTACTGTACTATTCTGTTACATTATACAGTCCTGTACTATTCTATTACATTATACAGTACTGTACTATTCTATTACAGTATACAGTACTGTACTATTCTATTACATTATACAGTCCTGTACTATTCTATTACATTATATAGTACTGTACTATTCTATTACAGTATACAGTACTGTACTATTCTATTACATTATACAGTCCTGTACTATTCTATTACAGTATACAGTATTGTACTATTCTATTACATTATACAGTACTGTACTATTCTATTACATTATACAGTACTGTACTATTCTATTACAGTATACAGTCCTGTACTATTCTATTACAGTATTGTACTATTCTATTATATTATACAGTATTGTACTATTCTATTACATTATACAGTACTGTGCTGTTCTGTTGCATTATACAGTACTGTACTATTCTATTACATTATACAGTACTGTACTATTCTATTACATTATACAGTACTGTACTATTCTATTACATTATACAGTACTGTACTATTCTATTACAGTATACAGTACTGTACTATTCTATTACATTATACAGTATTGTACTATTCTATTACAGTATACAGTACTGTACTATTACAGTATACAGTACTATTCTATTACAGTATACATTACTATTTTATTAAAGTATACAGTACTATTCTATTACAGTATACAGTACTGAACTATTCTCTTACATTATACAGTACTGTACTATTCTGTTACATTATACAGTACTGTACTATTCTATTGCATTATACAGTCCTGTACTATTCTATTACAGTATACAGTACTGTGCTATTTTATTACATTATACAGTATTGTACTATTCTGTTACATTATACAGTACTGTACTATTCTATTACATTATACAGTCCTGTACTATTCTATTACAGTATACAGTACTGTACTATTCTATTACATTATACAGTACTGTACTATTCTATTACATTATACAGTACTGTACTATTCTATTACATTATACAGTACTGTGCTATTTTATTACATTATACAGTACTGTACTATTCTATTACAGTATACAGTACTGTACTATTCTATTATATTATACAGTACTGTACTATTCTATTACAGTATACAGTACTGTACTATTACAGTATACAGTACTATTTTATTACAGTATACAGTACTATTCTATTACAGTATACAGTACTGTACTATTCTATTATATTATACAGTACTGTACTATTCTATTACAGTATACAGTACTGTACTATTACAGTATACAGTACTATTCTATTACAGTATTGTACTATTCTATTACATTATACAGTACTGTACTATTCTATTACAGTATTGTACTATTCTATTACAGTATACAGTACTGTACTATTCTATTACAGTATACAGTCCTGTACTATTCTATTACAGTATACAGTCCTGTACTATTCTATTACAGTATACAGTCCTGTACTATTCTATTACATTATACAATACTGTTAGATGATACATAATATATGTTTACTTGGTTTGTTCATATACATTTATTGGTTTTATGACAAATTTATGGTAATATTTTGCCTGTGTCCTGATGCCACGTCTCTTATCGCTTTTATAAATATACAAAATACTGGAAACTGTTAAGTGTGGATTGTGTTTAATAAACTGTTCAGATTCAACTTCATTGTCATTGTTTTCACCTTGTTATAACAGTATCTTCAAAGTAGCTTTTAAAATCACAGCTCTTGTACTGTACATACAGTAACTACTGTTAGGTTCTTATTTTTCAGAGTAAATGACTCACGGACACTAGAGAAGCTTTAACCATTTTTAATTCTTCCCAAAGGTTCTGTACAGCTGTATTCAGACAGCAAAACATTTCTCACCATCACAGTTATATACATCCCACTTAAGACACTCCTCCTTCTCTCCAATCCTTACATCTTATGGTTCTAAAGGAAGAAGGTAACCAGATACTAAACCCTGATTACTCCCTTATTAAGGGGAACTGACCTCACCTCCTGACCTCAACCCCTCCTTCCCCTAGTCCACAGATGTCCGTCTGTCTCCCCTATCTCAACCCCTCCTTCCCCTAGTCCACAGATGTCCGTCTGTCTCCCCTATCTCAACCCCTCCTTCCCCTAGTCCAGACGTCCGTCTGTCTCCCCTATCACAACCCCTCCTTCCTCTAGTCCACAGATGTCCGTCTGTCTCCCCTATCTCAACCCCTCCTTCCCCTAGTCCACAGATGTCCGTCTGTCTCCCCTATCTCAACCCCTCCTTCCCCTAGTCCACAGACGTCCATCTGTCTCCCCTATCACAACCCCTCCTTCCCCTAGTCCACAGATCTCAACCACTCCTTGCCCTAGTCCACATACGTCCATCTGTCTCCCCTATCTCAACCGTTGCTCTTCTCCCTTCCACCCAACATATTCCACAGCCATCTATCTCCCCTATCTCAACCGTTGCTCTTCTCCCTTCCACCCAACACATTCCACAGCCATCTGTCTCCCCTATCTCAACCGTTGCTCTTCTCCCTTCCACCCAACACATTCCACAGCCACCTGTCTCCCCTATCTCAACCGTTGCTCTTCTCCCTTCCACCCAACACATTCCACAGCCACCTGTCTCCCCTATCTCAACCGTTGCTCTTCTCCCTTCCACCCAACACATTCCACAGCCGTCTGTCTTCCCTATCTCAACCGTTGCTCTTCTCCCTTCCACCCAACACATTCCACAGCCGTCTGTCTTCCCTATCTCAACCGTTGCTCTTCTCCCTTCCACCCAACACATTCCACAGCCGTCTGTCTCCCCTATCTCAACCGTTGCTCTTCTCCCTTCCACCCAACACATTCCACAGCCACCTGTCTCCCCTATCTCAACCGTTGCTCTTCTCCCTTCCACCCAACACATTCCACAGCCGTCTGTCTCCCCTATCTCAACCGTTGCTCTTCTCCCTTCCACCCAACACATTCCACAGCCATCTGTCTTCCCACAGAGAACCCTTAACTTCTACCACACAACCCAGAGTCTCTTTCACTCTTCCTGTCCAAGGCTTCTTCTCTAGCATTTATTTCATATCTCAATGTTGGAAGTTTAGCCGATTCCAACACTACAAATAAAACATTTACATTTGTTTGCATAGCAACAGTGGTTTATTCACTTATATTTGGGTTTGTACAGACATCATCAACATCATGTCTGTACAAAAATATACACAGACACTTTCAGAAGGAGTCATCTCCAGCACATACAGTACACACACAACCACATTAAATATTACTTATTGTCCTTTTTAAAACACACATCATGCAGACACTACAGATGCTGTAAAGGAGGTCAATGGAACGCAGACCGTGGGGGACATAAGAGGGACGCCGGATTGGTGCACATTCAACATATTTGATGTAACAAAGTGTATATTCATCAATCCGTCATGATTGATGCATTCTAAACAGGCCCACAATGTGGTTACTAAAGTCTGATTAGAATTTATTTGGCTGTTTTTGCTGCAACATTTAGGAGTTGTACCTTTTCAGGTTTAGAAGGAGTGACTGATAAAGGCTAACTCACCTTCATAAAAGCTGGTAGCATAGCTAGCATACAGAAATCAATGTCGGTGGTTGGTGACAATGACCTGAACATTGGGGTTGACATCACAGGAGGCTGCTGAGGGGAGGACGACTCATGATAAAGGCTGGAACGGAGCGAATGGAATGGCATCAGTCGCATGTGTTTGATGCATTTGATACCATTCCAACGATTTCGCTTCAGCCATTACTATGAGCCCGTCCTCCCCAATTAAGGTGCCACCAACCTCCTGTGGTTGACATCCATACAAGCATTACATTTCTGATTTTTACCACAACATAGTACACGTACTCTATACTGTAAATAATAACACGCCTAAATGGAGGTTCATTTTGCTGGGGGGCAATGAGGAGATTTGGGATCTTTCCCCCATGGCATCTTTCCCCCACACGTTTCCATGGCAATTCGATTGTTTTGATTGAGTTCCATTGACTTCTTCACAGCATCTTTTCAATGCTTTGAGCCAAAGCCAAAGAGACTCCTCGTCTTTAGGAGGTGGGTGCAAATCAAAAGGAGCCTCACAACTGCACTCGCTCCTCAAAAAAGTTTGGTGGTCAAAACACTCCTGCTCCATGAACAGTTTCTGTTTCTGACAGTTGCCGTGGCAACCCCTTACAGAACATAAAATTACCATTTATGTGAATCCAAGTTTGGAAAGTTGTGAGAAGCGATACTGAGTTAGTTAGCTAGCTAGCTCCCAACTATTGGCCGGAAGCGCTTAACCAGAAGTCACGCACAAAAAAACCTAAACAGACCCGGACCATATTTCTGTTGAGGTAAATAGGACACAATATGGATGATTGGAGGGTTGTGGGTAATTCCGTCAGCCAGGGGATTCCCTTCCAGAACATTGAGAAATGGAAGAATGTCAATGATTGATAATAATACATCTCACAGTTAACAAGTTCAGACCAAGCAGTGAGATTATTGTTTCATTTAAAGCCTTTTGTCCTTAGAAGAATAACAGTCCACCATTTTGTCAAACTAGTAATCAGAGAATCAATAACATTATTGCATAGTGAGAATGTGATGTCATATAGAATGAGTGATATGGTCTCCAACATGGCGTGGCTTTGAGCCCCTAACTGTTGTCTGACCTTCCCAGGTAGGGGAGTCTCTTTTGGGGGGCAGAGATGGGCTAGAGGTGGATGAGAGAGTGGAGACCCATGGAGGTGTACCTATTGCCCACCTAACTGTTGTCTGACCTTCCCAGGTAGGAGGAGAGTGGAGATCCATGGAGGGGTACTGTTTACCCACCTGACATCCCTAATGAGTCTGTGTTTGGGGATAGAGGGGAGCTAGGGGTGGAGGCTGTGAGGCTAAATATGGGCACCCTGTCCTTTAGGCCACACCCACAGGAAGTATCACTAAATGACGTTGTCAAACAGATGCATGGACTGCATGATGTTCTCATCCTGGACAGGAGGCAGGAAGGGACAAAAAGCACAACGGGTAAGAAGCAGTTGGAGAGAAGGTTTAAACAGTACAGAAGCAGTAACAGGTTCTTAAATAAATAAAAAGTTGAAGATCCAATGTTAGTAAATTAGTAAATTAGTTAGTAAATTAGCTTTACTAATAAGTTTCAATAACTTATGAAAGAGATTGGTGTGATTTTCCACATCTCATCATGTCATGGGGTTGTTCAATGACAGTCATGTATTTGTTTAATCTATCACACATGTTGGAGTCATTGAAACTCGTTTTTCATCCACTCCACAAATCTCTTGTTAACAAACTATAGTTTTGGCAAGTCGGTTAGGACATCTACTTTGTGGATGACACAAGTAATTTTTCCAACAATTGTTTACAGACAGATTATTTCACTTATAATTCACTGTATCACAATTCCAGTGGGTCAGAAGTTTACATACACTAAATGACTGAGCCTTTAAACAGCTTGGAAAATTCCAGAAAATGATGTCATGGCTTTAGAAGCTTCTGATAGGCCAATTTACATAATTTGAGTCAATTGGAGGTGTACCTGTGGATGAAAAAACACACATTTGTGGAAATAAACTTCACATTGTGACGTTTTAAATATGATTAAATCACGTCATAAATAATCATATCCTATAGAATCATGCTGAAATTTAACACATGCACACACACAAACAAACAGGTACTCACACAGACACACGCAGACAGACACAGACACACGCAGACAGACACAGACACACTCACACAGACAGAAAGACACACACACAGACACACTCACACGACAGACAGACAGACAGACAGACACACACACACACACAAACAGGTACTCACCCAGACACACGCAGACAGACACAGACACACTCACACAGACAGACAGACACACACACACACACACACCGACACACAGACACACAAACAGGTACTCACACAGACACACGCAGACAGACACAGACACACTCACATAGACACAGACAGACAGACACACACACAAACCTTTTGACAAGACTCCAGAAACTCCTCAATGGTGACCACGCCATCTTTGTTCTTGTCCATTTTCTGACAGAGTGAAACAGAGAAACAGTTGAATATGCTACTCTGATCCCTGGCCGTGAGATACGCAACAAACACATTTCCATTTCACACCACACACTGTACAGGTTACACACCTGCATCTGAAACATGACAAATATAAGCAACCTCTATGTCACGTTCTGACCATCATTCGTGTGTGTTTTCCTTGTTTTAGTGTTGGTCAGGACGTGAACTGGGTGGGCATTCTATGTTGGATGTCTTGTTTGTCTATTTCTATGTCTGGCCTGATATGGTTCTCAATCAGAGGCAGGTGTTAGTCATTGTCTCTGATTGGGAACCATATTTAGGTAGCCTGGGTTTCACTGTGTGTTTGTGGGTGATTGTTCCTGTCTATGTGTTTTTCACCAGATAGGCTGTTTTAGGTTTTCGTTACGTTCATCACGTTCTTTATTTTGTAGTGTTTGCATTGATTCGTGTTTTACGTTTGTTCATTAAAACATGGATCGCAATCTACACGCTGCATTTTGGTCCGACTCTCCTTCTCATACGGAAAACCGTTACACTCTATTTGACCTTTTGGTTGTTCACAAAGTCAGAATGCAACAATAAGGAGGTTATGTCTAGAGGGTCCTTTTAAAACCCTTTGTGAAAAACATTGGATGTAGAATTAACTAACCCTGGGGCCTGGATTCAATTAGAAAACACTGGAGGTAGAATTATCTAACCCTGGGGCCTGGATTCAATTAGAAAACACTGGAGGTAGAATTATCTAACCCTGGAGCCTGGATTCAATTAGAAAACACTGGAGGTAGAATGAACTAACCCTGGAGCCTGGATTCAATTAGAAAACACTGGAGGTAGACTTATCTAACCCTGGAGCCTGGATTCAATTAGAAAACACTGGAGGTAGAATTATCTAACCCTGGGGCCTGGATTCAATTAGAAAACACTGGAGGTAAAATTATCTAACCCTGGGGCCTGGATTCAATTAGAAAACACTGGAGGTAGAATTATCTAACCCTGGGGCCTGGATTAAATAAGATACTGTGCTAAAGCATTTAAAGGTCATTTCTAATTGAGCCGACATCTTCTCAGTTTACCTTGAATGTAATCTCCACTAACGCAGTAACATGGCCTTTAAAATGTGCTACTGTCTACAAGCGCAGTAGGATTGAATCAAGGTTTAGATCTGTGGTTAGGTGTTACCTGGAAGAAGTTGTTCATCTGATCCTAGATCTGTGGTTAGTTGTGTTACCTAGAAGAAGTTGTTCATCTGATCCTAGATCTGTGGTTAGTTGTGTTACCTAGAAGAAGTTGTTCATCTGATCCTAGATCTGTGGTTAGTTGTGTTACCTGGAAGAAGTTGTCGACGTGCTCCTTGGGGGCGTCGTTCTGCATACAGGGGTACGTACACGTTCCCATCATGTCATAGATAGAGCTCATTATATCAGTCATCTCCTGAAACACACACACACAGAGACACACACAGAAACACACATGCACGCACAAACACACATATTTGTGCTCACACACACAAACACGCACACACAGAGGGGACGATGGGGGAATAGTTTAGAAGAGAAAACATATTTGCACACACACACACACACACACACACACAGTTAAAGTTTACATACACTTATGTTGGAGTCATTAAAACTTGTTTTTCAACCACTCCACAAATTTCTTGTCAGCAAACTATAGTATTGGACAGTCGGTTAGGACATCTACTTTGTGCATGACACAAGTCATTTTTACAAAAATTGTTTACAGACAGATTATTTCACTTAGAATTTACTGTATTACAATTCCAGTGGGCCATACAATAAGTGCCTTTAAACAGCTTGGACATTTTCAGAAAATGATGTCATGGCTTTAGAAGCTTCTGATAGGCTAATTAACATCATTTGATTCAATTGGAGGTGTATCTGTGGAAGTATTTCAAGGCCGACCTTCAGATTTAATGCATCTTTGCTTGACATCAGGGGAAAATCAAAAGAAATCAGCCAAGACCTCAGAAAAAAAATGTGTAGACCTCCACAAGTCTGGTTCATCCTTAGGAGCAATTTCCAAACGCCTGAAGGTACCACGTTCATCTGTACAAACAATTGTACGCAAGTATAAACACCATTGGACCAGGCAGCCGTCATACCGCTCAGGAAGGAGACGTGTTCTGTCTCCTAGAGATGAACGTACATTGATGTGAAAAGTGCAAATCAATTCCAGAACAACAGCAAAGGACCTCGTGAAGATGTTGGAGGAAACAGGTACAAAACTATCTATATCCACAGTAAAACGAGTCCTAAATCGACATAACCTGAAAGGCCCCTCAGCAAGGAAGAAGCCACTACTCCAAAACCACCATAAAAAGCCAGACTACAGTTTGCAACTGTACATGGGGAGAAAGATCATACTTTTTGGAGAAATATCCTCTGATCTGATGAAACAAAAATAGAACTGTTTGGCCATAATGATCATTGTTATGTTTAAAGGGAAAAGGTGGATGCTTGCAAGCCAAAGAACACCATCCCAACCATGAAGCACAGGGGTGGGAGCATCATGTTGTGGGGGTGCTTTGCTGCAGGAGGGACTGTTATGTGGCTATATTGAAGCAACATCTCAAGACATCAGTCAGGAAGTTAAAGCTTGGTCGTAATTGGGTCTTCCAAATGGACAATGACCCCAAGCATACTTCCAAAGTTGTGGCAAAATGGCTTAAGGACAACAAAGTCAAGGTATTGGAGTGACCATCACAAAGCCCTGACCTCAATCCCATAGAACATTTGTGGGCAGAACTGAAAAAGCGTGTGCGAGCAAGGAGGCCTACAAACCTGACTCAGTTACACCATCTCTGTCAGGAGGAATGGGCCAAAATTCACCCAATGTATTATGGGAAGCATGTGGAAGGCTACCCGAAACGTTAGACCCAAGTTAAACAATTTAAAGGCAATGCTACCAAATACTAATTGAGTGTATGTAAACTTCTGACCCATTGGGAATGTGATGAAAGAAATCAAATCTGAAATCAATCATTCTCTCTACTATTATTCTGACATTTCACATTCTAAAAATAAAGTGGTGATCCTAACTGACCTAAGACAGGGAATTTTTACTGGGATTAAATGTCAGGAATTGTGAAAAACGGAGTTTAAATGTATTTGGCTAAGGTGTATGTAAACTTCCGACTTCAACTGTACATACATACACACACACACACACACACACACATCGTACCATACCTCTTTGGTGATGAAGCCATCTTTGTTGAGGTCGTAGAGGTTAAAAGCCCAGTTGAGTTTCTCTGTGACAGAGCCTCTCAGGATGATTGACAGGCCTGTGACGAAGTCTTCGAAGCTCACCGTTCCATTCTTGTGGGTGTCAAACGCTTCGAACAGAAAATGAGCGTAGGTGCTGGAGTCTGAATGAGGGGAACGGGAAAGGGGGAAACCTCGTCAGTCTGAATGAGGGCGAAAGGGGAAAGGGGGAACCTCGTCAGTTGTACAACTGAATGCCTTCAACTGAAATGTGTCTTCCTCATTTAACCCAACCCCTCTGAATCAGAGAGGTACAGGGGGGCTGCCTTAATCGACATCCACGTCTTCGGCGCCCAGGGAGGAAGTGAGAGAGGGGGATACTGAGAGACTGAAAGGCTGAGAGAGAGAGAGACAAACCTTGACAAAGTACAGGCTCAGGGACAGTGTCTGACAGACCAACCAAC
Source organism: Oncorhynchus mykiss (assembly GCF_057628025.1). Lineage (NCBI taxonomy): Eukaryota > Metazoa > Chordata > Actinopteri > Salmoniformes > Salmonidae > Oncorhynchus > Oncorhynchus mykiss. Next base: position 15,445,918 of record NC_143034.1, on the reverse strand, counting down.
CTGCACATGTACTCTATGCTTATTGTTATTGTTCAATATATGGTTATTTTGACCCTTGGTTATTGTTGTCCCATTGACAATTTTGATCATAATTATGTTTTGTAAATCTCGAAAGTAAGATTTGGCGATATGTACATTGTTATGTCATGCCAATAAAGCAAATGTAATTGAATATATATATATGAGAGAGAAGAGAGAGAGAAAGAAAGAAAGAAAGAAAGAGACATAGAAAAAGAGAAACACTTACACAGGATTCCATGCACGGGTGCAGCACACACTTAGACACTCACCTCCCTGAGGAAAGAACTGGGAGTAGATTAACTTGAATGTCTCTTCATCCACCACACCACTAGGGCATTCCTATTGGACAATCAACATAATGTTAGAACACACAGAGACAGAGAGACAGACAGACACCACTAGGGCATTCCTATTGGACAATCAACATAATGTTAGAACACACAGAGACAGAGAGACAGACAGACACCACTAGGGCATTCCTATTGGACAATCAACAGAATGTTAGAACACATTAAGACAGACAGACACCACTAGGGCATTCCTATTGGACAATCAACAGAATGTTAGAACACATTAAGACAGACAGACACCACTAGGGCATTCCTATTGGACAATCAACAGAATGTTAGAACACATTAAGACAGACAGATACCACTAGGGCATTCCTATTGGACAATCAACAGAATGTTAGAACACATTAAGACAGACAGACACCATTAGGGCATTCCTATTGGACAATCAACATAATGTTAGAACACACAGAGACAGAGAGACATACAGACACCACTAGGGCAATCAACAGAATGTTATGCTGCACCATTATACTGCTTTGACAATATCTACAAACATTATTTCATGTAAATAAAGCAATCTGAATTGGAATGAGAGATATATATATAAATATAAGAGAGAGAGAGAGAGAGAGAGAGAGAGAGAGAGAGAGAGAGAGAGAGAGAGAGATATATATATATAGAGAGAGAGAGAGAGAGAGAGAGAGAGAGAGAGAGAGAGCGAGAGAGAGAGAGAGAGAGCGAGAGAGCGAGAGAGCGAGAGAGCGAGAGAGAGAGCGAGAGAGAGAGAGACCTCAGGGACAGACGTACATTCTTGAAGCCCCTGTAGAGGATCTGTAGTTCTCTCCTGGTGAACTTAGTCTGTTGTAGTAGCTGGTCCAACCCCTCTGGTCTATAACACACTGTAGATAACTCTCCATCCTCCACTACACTGTCTGTAGGAGGGGAAGAGAGAGATAAGGCATGGTGGTTATGCTTAGCAGCTACCCCCTATTGTGTGTGACTGTCTGTAGGAGGGGAAGAGAGAGAGAAGGCATGGTGGTTATGCTTAGCAGCTACACCCTATTGTGTGTGACTGTCTGTAGGAGGGGAAGAGAGAGAGAAGGCATGATGGTTATGCATAGCAGCTACCCCCTATTGTGTGTGAGAAAGAGGAAGAGAGAAGAAGAAGTGAAAGAGATAAAGATAGAAGAGAAGACAGTGATACTCAGTTCCCTGTTACCAGTGGTGTAAAGTACTTCAGTTAAATTACTGTACTTTAAAGTACTGCTTAAATAACTTTTTGGGGGTATCTGTACTCTACTTTACTATTCATATTCTTTACAACTTTTACTTCACTACATTCTTACAGAAAATAATGTACTTTTACCTCCATACATTTTCCCTGACACCCAAAACTACTCCTTACATTTTCAATGCATAGCAGGATTGTCAATTGTCAAATTCACGCACTTATCAAGAGAACATCCCTGGTTATCCCTACTGCCTCTGATCTGGCGGACTCACTAAACACAAAAGCTTTGTTTGTAACTGATGTCTGAGTGTTGGAGTGTCCCTGGCTATCGGTAAATAACTAGCAGTAATCATGTAACTGATGTCTGAGTGTTGGAGTGTCCCTGGCTATCGGTAAATAACTAGCAGTAATCATGTAACTGATGTCTGAGTGTTGGAGTGTCCCTGGCTATCGGTAAATAACTAGCAGTAATCATGTAACTGATGTCTGAGTGTTGGAGTGTCCCTGGCTATCGGTAAATAACTAGCAGTAATCATGTAACTGATGTCTGAGTGTTGGAGTGTCCCTGGCTATCGGTAAATAACTAGCAGTAATCATGTAACTGATGTCTGAGTGTTGGAGTGTCCCTGGCTATCGGTAAATAACTAGCAGTAATCATGTAACTGATGTCTGAGTGTTGGAGTGTCCCTGGCTATCGGTAAATAACTAGCAGTAATCATGTAACTGATGTCTGAGTGTTGGAGTGTCCCTGGCTATCGGTAAATAACTAGCGGTAATCATGTAACTGATGTCTGAGAGTGTCCCTGGCTATCGGTAAATAACTAGCAGTAATCATGTAACTGATGTCTGAGTGTTGGAGTGTCCCTGGCTATCGGTAAATAACTAGCGGTAATCATGTAACTGATGTCTGAGTGTTGGAGTGTCCCTGGCTATCGGTAAATAACTAGCAGTAATCATGTAACTGATGTCTGAGTGTTGGAGTGTCCCTGGCTATCGGTAAATAACTAGCGGTAATCATGTAACTGATGTCTGAGAGTGTCCCTGGCTATCGGTAAATAACTAGCAGTAATCATGTAACTGATGTCTGAGTGTTGGAGTGTCCCTGGCTATCGGTAAATAACTAGCGGTAATCATGTAACTGATGTCTGAGTGTTGGAGTGTCCCTGGCTATCGGTAAATAACTAGGGGTAATCATGTAACTGATGTCTGAGTGTTGGAGTGTCCCTGGCTATCGGTAAATAACTAGCGGTAATCATGTAACTGATGTCTGAGTGTTGGAGTGTCCCTGGCTATCGGTAAATAACTAGGGGTAATCATGTAACTGATGTCTGAGTGTTTGAGTGTCCCTGGCTATCAGTAAATGAAATAAAACATCTAGAAAATGGTGGCGTCTGGTTTGCTTAATATAAGGAATGTAAAACGATTAATACTTTACTTTTATTTTTGATACTTAGGTGCATTTTAGCAATTACATTTACTTTTGATTCTTAAGTTTATTTAAAACCAAATACTTTTAGACTTTTACTCAAGTAGTACTTTACTGGCTGACTTTCATTTTTACTCAAGTCATTTTCTATTAAGGGATCTTCACTTTTACCCAAGTATAACAATTGGTTACTTTTTCCACCACTGCAGGTAGCCAGCACTGCAGTTTGAGTAGTTTACTTCTGAACTTTTTTTTATCAAGAAGAAGCATCAGAGAGAGAGCGAGAGAGAGATAGCTATATTTTGTTCTGTTTTCCTCTTTTTAGTTTACCTTTCACTTTCTTAGCTAGCTAATTTAGCAACAACCTAACTCAAATAGAGAGGAATGCTATTTATGTTAGCCAGCTGGCTAAAGCTATCCAACATGGCAACTTGTCTGTGTAACTGCCTATTACACTTGTTTAGCAAGGGCTCGAAGGGGGGTGGAGGAACGGAGGAAGGGGTGGGGATATGCAAACGAGCACTTGCTTTGACTGAGTGAGGGGGCGGTTCTGGAGCGACAGCAGGGCAGCAGCTTGAGGAACCTCTGTTTTATAGTTCGCTTGCTGTGGTTGGATGCTGGGTTACCTGGAAGTAACCAATCACAGCACAGTTAGAGCAGGGCGGCACGACCCCATAGAATGGACTCAAATCACACATATGCATGCACACACAAGTAGAAGTAGTCATTATTCCATATTGATGCTATAGTTAGTTCGCTGATCTGGCTTTAGGTTATAGTCTCTTATGATAGGTGATATATATATATATATATAGACCGAGTTGCAGTGTTTTATCAGTTAGTGGTCTCTAGTGCATAAAGTGTCAGACATAGTGACATCATACGGCCGGTAAACAGCATCAGGGTCCAGTGGTCTTTTAATTGAACATACAGTATATCAGTTTGTCACATGGCATTTTATATACCTGTGTTTTAACTGTGTGTGTCAGCCATGCATCTCTCTCTCTCTCTCTCTCTCTCTCTCTCTCTCTCTCTCTCTCTCTCTCTCTCTCTCTCTCTCTCTCTCTCTCTCTCTCTCTCTCTCTCTCTCTCTCTCTCTCTCTCTCTCTCTCTCTCTCTCTCTCTCTCTCTCTCTCTCTCTCTCTCTCTCTCTCTCTCTCTCTCTCTCTCTCTCTCTCTCTCTCTCTCTCTCTCTCTCTCTCTCTCTCTCTCTCTCTCTCTCTCTCTCTCTCTCTCTCTCTCTCTCTCTCTCTCTCTCTCTCTCTCTCTCTCTCTCTCTCTCTCTCTCTCTCTCTCTCTCTCTCGGCATTAGAGCCAGGCCTTGTCCTTAATGGTACCTTATGATTCCAGAATCATGGGTATTAATATGTAGTTGGTCCCCCATTTGCTGCTATAACAGCCTCCATTCTACTGGGAAAGCAGTTTGGAACTCAGTAGTGAGTGTTTCAACCGAGGACAGAGGATTTTTATGAGCTCTCCAGTAAGGCCATTCTACTGTCAATGTTTGTCTATGAAGATTGCATGGCTGTGTGATTTGATTTTATACACCTGTCAGCAACGGGTGTGGCTGAAATAACCAAATCCACTAATTTGAAGGGGTGTCCACATACTTTAGTATATATAGTGTATTGATATGGTAGTTTCTATAATGGTACCTCATCAGCATAACGTCAAATCTCTTCTTTACCATGAACAAATGTGTGGAATGTCATTCAGCTATTAACTTCAGCCAATGAGCATGGCTCACTAAGGCAAACCCACCCCGCTTTCTGATTAACCTATGGGCTCACTCGACAATAATCACTTCCCTTTCTGATTAACCTATGGGCTCACTCGACAATAATCACTTCCCTTTCTGATTAACCTATGGGCTCACTCGACAATAATCACTTCCCTTTCTGATTAACCTATGGGCTCACTCTGACAATAATCACTTCCCTTTCTGATTAACCTATGGGCTCACTCGACAATAATCACTTCCCTTTCTGATTAACCTATGGGCTCACTCGGCAATAATCACTTCCCTTTCTGATTAACCTATGGGCTCACTCGGCAATAATCACTTCCCTTTCTGATTAACCTATGGGCTCACTCTGACAATAATCACTTCCCTTTCTGATTAACCTATGGGCTCACTCGAAAATAATCACTTCCCTTTCTGATTAACCTATGGGCTCACTCGGCAATAATCACTTCCCTTTCTGATTAACCTATGGGCTCACTCGGCAATAATCACTTCCCTTTCTGTCAACCTATGGGCTCACTCGGCAATAATCACTTCCCTTTCTGTCAACCTATGGGCTCACTCGACAATAATCACTTCCCTTTCTGTCAACCTATGGGCATAAATCTCAGGGAGCATTTATATGTCAACTCATCCCTTGTCTCTCACTTGATGTTCTGCAGTCTTCCAATGACCTTCCACCTCCTCCACACCACCAGCGTAACAACCTGGAGGCTAGTCATCAGAACCCCGTTGTCCAAGAGGGGTTATAGTATTCTCAATGACCTTCCACCTCCTCCACACCACCAGCGTAACAACCTGGAGGCTAGTCATCAGAACCCCGTTGTCCAAGAGGGGTTATTGTATTCTGTCTCTGATGTCATTCAGTTAAGACGGTACTCGATTGAACTCTCTGATCTTCTAGAAGGATTTGTCTTTGAGGCCTGCGGCAAGACCACTGATTCAACCCAACCACACAGCTCCTCACCCATTCAAACGGTCTACAGTCACCATTTTGTAGCGAGCAGCAGTGGGCCTATTTCTGTAGCTTGGACTCACTACCAGCCCGATTCAAACCAAGGTGCACAGTAACCATTCCAGGACCAGACAACAGCGTGGATATTTCAACGCCTTGGACAGCTACACAGACCTCTGGTAGCAAATCACAGAGAGAGCATTACAACAGTATGTGGACAGCTACACAGACCTCTGGTAGCAAGTCACAGAGAGAGAGCCTTACAACAGTATGTGGACAGCTACACAGACCTCTGGTAGCAAGTCACAGAGAGAGCATTACAACAGTATGTGGACAGCTACACAGACCTCTGGTAGCAAGTCACAGAGAGAGCATTACAACAGTATGTGGACAGCTACACAGACCTCTGGTAGCAAGTCACAAAGAGAGCATTACAACAGTATGTGGACAGCTACACAGACCTCTGGTAGCAAGTCACAAAGAGAGCATTACAACAGTATGTGGACAGCTACACAGGCCTCTGGTAGCAAGTCGCAGAGAGCATTACAACAGTATGTGGACAGCTACACAGTCCTCTGGTAGCAAGTCACAGAGAGAGAGCATTACAACAGTATGTGGACAGCTACACAGACCTCTGGTAGCAAGTCACAGAGAGAGAGCCTTACAACAGTATGTGGACAGCTACACAGACCTCTGGTAGCAAGTCACAGAGAGAGAGCCTTACAACAGTATGTGGACAGCTACACAGACCTCTGGTAGCAAGTCACAGAGAGAGCATTACAACAGTATGTGGACAGCTACACAGACCTCTGGTAGCAAGTCACAGAGAGAGCATTACAACAGTATGTGGACAGCTACACAGACCTCTGGTAGCAAGTCACAGAGAGAGCATTACAACAGTATGTGGACAGCTACACAGACCTTTGGTAGCAAGTCACAGAGAGAGCATTACAACAGTATGTGGACAGCTACACAGACCTCTGGTAGCAAGTCACAGAGAGAGAGCCTTACAACAGTATGTGGACAGCTACACAGACCTCTGGTAGCAAGTCACAGAGAGAGCATTACAACAGTATGTGGACAGCTACACAGACCTCTGGTAGCAAGTCACACAGAGAGCATTACAACAGTATGTGGACAGCTACACAGACCTCTGGTAGCAAGTCACAGAGAGAGCATTACAACAGTATGTGGACAGCTACACAGACCTTTGGTAGCAAGTCACAGAGAGAGCATTACAACAGTATGTGGACAGCTACACAGACCTCTGGTAGCAAGTCACAGAGAGCATTACAACAGTATGTGGACAGCTACACAGACCTCTGGTAGCAAGTCACAGAGAGAGCATTACAACAGTATGTGGACAGCTACACAGACCTCTGGTAGCAAGTCACACAGAGAGCATTACAACAGTATGTGGACAGCTACACAGACCTCTGGTAGCAAGTCACAGAGAGAGAGCCTTACAACAGTATGTGGACAGCTACACAGACCTCTGGTAGCAAGTCACAGAGAGAGCATTACAACAGTATGTGGACAGCTACACAGACCTCTGGTAGCAAGTCACAGAGAGAGCATTACAACAGTATGTGGACAGCTACACAGACCTCTGGTAGCAAGTCACAGAGAGAGCATTACAAAAGTATGTGGACAGCTACACAGACCTCTGGTAGCAAGTCACAAAGAGAGCATTACAACAGTATGTGGACAGCTACACAGGCCTCTGGTAGCAAGTCGCAGAGAGCATTACAACAGTATGTGGACAGCTACACAGTCCTCTGGTAGCAAGTCACAGAGAGAGAGCATTACAACAGTATGTGGACAGCTACACAGACCTCTGGTAGCAAGTCACAGAGAGAGAGCCTTACAACAGTATGTGGACAGCTACACAGACCTCTGGTAGCAAGTCACAGAGAGAGAGCCTTACAACAGTATGTGGACAGCTACACAGACCTCTGGTAGCAAGTCACAGAGAGAGCATTACAACAGTATGTGGACAGCTACACAGACCTCTGGTAGCAAGTCACAGAGAGAGCATTACAACAGTATGTGGACAGCTACACAGACCTCTGGTAGCAAGTCACAGAGAGAGCCTTACAACAGTATGTGGACAGCTACACAGACCTCTGGCAGCAAGTCACAGAGAGAGCATTACAACAGTATGTGGACAGCTACACAGACCTTTGGTAGCAAGTCACAGAGAGAGCATTACAACAGTATGTGGACAGCTACACAGACCTCTGGTAGCAAGTCACAGAGAGAGAGCATTACAACAGTATGTGGACAGCTACACAGACCTCTGGTAGCAAGTCACAGAGATAGCATTACAACAGTATGTGGACAGCTACACAGACCTCTGGTAGCAAGTCACAGAGAGGGCATTACAACAGTATGTGGACAGCTACACAGGCCTCTGGTAGCAAGTCACAGAGAGGGCATTACAACAGTATGTGGACAGCTACACAGACCTCTGGTAGCAAGTCACAGAGAGGGCATTACAACAGTATGTGGACAGCTACACAGACCTCTGGTAGCAAGTCGCAGAGAGAGCATTACAACAGTATGTGGACAGCTACACAGACCTCTGGTAGCAAGTCACAGAGAGAGCATTACAACAGTATGTGGACAGCTACACAGACCTCTGGTAGCAAGTCACAGAGAGAGCATTACAACAGTATGTGGACAGCTACACAGGCCTCTGGTAGCAAGTCACAGAGAGGGCATTACAACAGTATGTGGACAGCTACACAGACATCTGGTAGCAAGTCACAGAGAGGGCATTACAACAGTATGTGGACAGCTACACAGACCTCTGGTAGCAAGTCACAGAGAGAGCATTACAACAGTATGTGGACAGCTACACAGACCTCTGGTAGCAAGTCACAGAGAGAGCATTACAACAGTATGTGGACAGCTACACAGACCTCTGGTAGCAAGTCACAGAGAGGGCATTACAACAGTATGTGGACAGCTACACAGGCCTCTGGTAGCAAGTCACAGAGAGGGCATTACAACAGTATGTGGACAGCTACACAGACCTCTGGTAGCAAGTCACAGAGAGCATTACAACAGTATGTGGACAGCTACACAGACCTCTGGTAGCAAGTCACAGAGAGCATTACAACAGTATGTGGACAGCTACACAGACCTCTGTTAGCAAGTCACAGAGAGAATTACAACAGTATGTGGACAGCTACACAGACCTCTGGTAGCAAGTCACAGAGAGCATTACAACAGTATGTGGACAGCTACACAGACCTCTGGTATCAAGTCACAGAGAGAGCATTACAACAGTATGTGGACAGCTACACAGACCTCTGGTAGCAAGTCACAGAGAGAGCATTACAACAGTATGTGGACAGCTACACAGACCTCTGGTAGCAAGTCACAGAGAGGGCATTACAACAGTATGTGGACAGCTACACAGACCTCTGGTAGCAAGTCACAGAGAGCATTACAACAGTATGTGGACAGCTACACAGACCTCTGGTAGCAAGTCACAGAGAGAGCATTCCAACAGTATGTGGACAGCTACACAGACCTCTGGTAGCAAGTCACAGAGAGCATTACAACAGTATGTGGACAGCTACACAGACCTCTGGTAGCAAGTCACAGAGAGCATTACAACATTATGTGGACAGCTACACAGACCTCTGGTAGCAAGTCACAGAGAGAGCATTACAACAGTATGTGGACAGCTACACAGACCTCTGGTAGCAAGTCACAGAGAGAGCATTACAACAGTATGTGGACAGCTACACAGACCTCTGGTAGCAAGTCACAGAGAGGGCATTACAACAGTATGTGGACAGCTACACAGACCTCTGGTAGCAAGTCACAGAGAGAGCATTACAACAGCTGAAAGAGGGAGAGGTAGAAAGATTGAGAGTACCTCACAAAACCTCCACCCTCAGTCCCACCCATTCCTTCCCCCTCAACCTCTCACCCCTGCTGCCTATCCAGGTGCTCTGCCTCCATTCCTACTTCCCCTTCCCCGTCCCCCCTGAGGTCAGGAGCCCCCCCACCAAGCAACACATGAAGATCAATCTGTATATAAGCTCTGGTACTTACCCCTCAACCACTACTCCCTATCCAGGTGTTGTTCCCCATAGACATAGTAGCTCTATGTCTATATGTTTATCACCTTCTCCTGCTGAAGGGTTTCTCAAACTCAGTCCGGGGCCCCTCCTGGGAGCACGTTCTGTTTCTCTCCTCTGGCACTACACAGCTGATTCAAACCATCAAAGCTTGATGATGAGTTGATTATTTGAATCAGCTGTGTAGTGCCAGAGGAGAAAAACAGAACGTGCTCCCAGGAGGGGCCCCGGACCGAGTTTGAGAAACCCTTCCCCTACAGAATCTTCTGTCAGTGTCGCAGTGAGTCAGGATAACTACGCCACGAAACCTCCACCCTGGCCGCGTCCCAATTGGTTCCCTATATCCTAGATAGTGCACTTCTTTTGACCAGAGTCAAATGGGCCATGGTCAAAAGTAGCGCACTACATAGGGAATAGGGTGTAATTTGGGACGTAGCCCTGGTGTTCTCCCCCCCCCCCCCCCCCCCCATCTCCCTACAGTACCTTCTACCAGGGTCCTGGTGTCCCCCCCAGCCCCTTCTCCCTATAGTACCTTCTACCAGGGTCCTGGTGTCCCCCTACAGTACCTTCTACCAGGGTCCCGGTGTCCCCCCCTCCCCCTTCTCTGCCCCCCCCCCCCCTTCTCCCTACAGCACCTTCTACCAGGGTCCTGGTGTACCCCTACAGTACCTTCTACCAGGGTCCTGGTGTCCCCCCCTCCCCCTTCTCTGCCCCCCCCCCCCCTTCTCCCTACAGTACCTTCTACCAGGGTCCTGGTGTTCTCCCCCCCCCCCCCCCATCCCCCTACAGTACCTTCTACCAGGGTCCTGGTGTTCTCTCCCCCCCCCCCCCCCATCTCCCTTCAGTACCTTCAACCAGGGTCCTGGTGTTCTCCCCCCCCCCCCCCCCCATCCCCCTACAGTACCTTCTACCAGGGTCCTGGTGTTCTTCCCCCCCCCCCCCCCCCATCCCCCTACAGTACCTTCTACCAGGGTCCCAGTGAACCAGCGGTACAGGTATCTGGCCACCCTGAGGAGTCGTCTCTTGCACCTTCTTCTGCGATGGCCCATTGCAATTGTTGGTTATGGTTGTGTAGTTGCAGGTTTAAGGTTATGGTCGTAAGGTTGCAGTTCTCTGTGTTAGTGGTCCTATGGTTCTATGGGTTCTGTAGTTGAGGCTCTACAATCCCAGGTCTACTGTAGTCCAGGGTTTGTAATCCTATTTTCAAGGAGTTCAGTTCCTCTTCTTCTACAGAGAGCTCTGTTAGGACTGGATCTCCATCTGGGTCTGGGTCAAGATGAGCAGCGACTAAACGTCTTTTCATTTCTATGTCTCTCTCTCCTTCTCTCTCTCTCTCTCTCTCTCTCCCTGTCTGTATCTCTCCTCTCTCTCATTGTCTCTCCCTGTCTGTATCTCTCACTCCCTCTTTCCTTCTCGCTCTCTCTCTCTCTCTGTCTGTCTCTCTCTCCTTCTCTCTCTCTCTCTCTCTCCTTGTCTCTCTCTCCTTCTCTCTCTCCTTGTCTCTCCCTGTCTGTATCTCTCTCTCTCTCTCTCTCTCTCTCTCTCTCTCTGTATCTCTCACTCCCTCTCTCATTCTCTCTCTCTCTCTCTCTCTCTTGCTCCCTGTCTGACTCTCTCTCTCCCTCTCTCCTTCTCTCTCTCAGGTCCTGGAGAGCTTGTTCAAATCAGATCCACTTGTTGCGATCTGGTCTTAAAGAGGAAACTGTGTCCTCTCCCCAGGGCTTCCTCTCTCTGGATCTCTCTCTCTTTCTCTGTCCCTGTCTTCTGCATCTCTCTTTCCTCTTTCTCTATCAATCTCTTTCTCACTCTCACTCTCTCTCTCTGGGTGAAGTTATCTCTAGGTCCAGTACTAGGATCAGCTTCCCCCCCTTATCAAAACTTTAAATGCAAAACTGACCCTAGGGGCAACTTCACTCTACACCGAACCACTCAGTGTTCCTCCATCTGTCACACCCAAAGTGAAATTCCCCTTTTGCATTTCCACCACTAATGGTTAAGCTTAGGATTGGAGGAGGCGAAGCTGATCCTAGATCTGTATCTGTAGGAAACCTTGAAGCGACACACTCAAGAGGTCAAGGGTCAGAAAAGGAAGTCTCATTGTTATGTTCTCTCTCTTTCTTCTCTTCTTTCTTCTTCCCAATGTTTCTTTCTCTCATGTTTTCCTTTGTTCCAGTCCTTGTGGTGATTGAAACGCTCCCTTTCTCTTCTTCCTCTCTTCTCGATTATTTTTTCACCTCCTCTTTCACTTTTTTTTCTCCCTTGTGGTGAAACACCTCTCTTTTTGCTCTCCTCTCCTCTCCTCTCTTTTCACTCTCCTCTCTCTCTGCTCTCCTCTCCTCTCTCTCTGCTCTCTTCTCCTCTCTCTCTGCTCTCCTCTATCTCTGCTCTCCTCTATCTCTGCTCTCCTCTCTCTTTTCACTCTCCTCTTCTCTATCTCTGCTCTCCCTTTTCACTCTCCTCTTCTCTATCTCTCCTCTCCTCTCCTCTCTCTGCTCTCCTCTCTGCTCTCCTCTATCTCTGCTCTCCTCTCCTCTCTCTCTGCTCTCTTCTATCTCTGCTCTGCTCTGTATCTCTGCTCTGCTCTCCTCTATCTCTGCTCTCCTCTCTCTTTTCACTCTCCTCTTCTCTATCTCTGCTCTCCTCTCTCTTTTCACTCTCCTCTTCTCTATCTCTGCTCTCCTCTCTCTTTTCACTCTCCTCTATCTCTGCTCTCCTCTCCCTTTTCACTCTCCTCTATCTCTGCTCTCCTCTCCTCTCTCTGCTCTCCTCTCCTCTCCTCTCTCTGCTCTCCTCTCTGCTCTGCTCTCCTCTATCTCTGCTCTCCTCTCCCTTTTCACTCTCCTCTCCTCTCTTCTCCTCTCTGCTCTCCACTCTCCGCTCTCCTCTCTCTCCCCTCTCTCTGCTCTCCTCTCCTCTCCTTCTCTGCTCTCCTCTCTCTCTGCTCTCCTCCCCTCTCCTCTCTTTCTGCTCTCCTCTCCTCTCTCTCCTCTCTGCTCTCCTCTCTCTCTCTCCTCTCTCTCTAATCTCCTCTCTCTCTACTCTCCCCTCTCCTCTCTCTTTGCTTGAGGTGATGCAACACTTCGTGTTTGCACGGATATGACCGGTGATCTTTCCTTGTGTGCCGTTCTGTTTGATCAGAAAACATCTCACACTCATCTGTCTCTATCAATCTCTTCTCTCCGCCCTCTTCTATATAATAATTTGTCCTCCCTCTCTCTTTCACTCACCTTTTGTTTAACACCTCTCTCTCTCTCAATCGTTCTCTGCTCCGCCAGCGAATTAGAGTTGATGATCATCGCCATGGAAACGTCACAATCCACACTGACCGGTTTAAAGGCCAACCAACACAAAGTGCATTGTCCTCGGTTTCACCTCATCATATCTGAACCATTACAGGGGGAATTGTAAAACAGGCCTTAGATCAGTGTGTAGTGGTGAATTGATTATATTCCACATCAAGCTCCTACAACAACACAGAGGGGAACAATACACATGATTAATAAGGCTGTTCTACCTCGAGCATATTGTACAATCTGGGGCTGTATATATCAAGCTGTATCAGTGCTGGTCTAGGATCAGTTAAACCTTTATTAGATCATAATCAATAAGACCTTATGGACAGGAGGGACCTGGGCCAGTATCCACAAAGCCTCAGAGTAGGAGTACTGATCTAGAATCAGTTTGGCCTTTTAGATCATAATTGATATGAGCATATGGACAGGGGGTGGGACCTGATCCTAGACCAGCACTATTACTCTGAGACTTGATACATAGTGATTGATGTCTGATAGACAGTGTTGCCACCTGGTGAGCCCAGCAGGTCGTCAGCCTCGAGGGGATGTTATGTGTCATTTCTTCCACCAGGTGGAAGTGTTGAGCTACTTTGTGGCAACGTCGAACCAGAAAACATCCGCTTCAAACGAGAACACCTGGGTTTGTTCCACTCCCAACTGGCTTCCTATTCCCTATAGAGTGCACTACTTTTGACCAGGGTCAATGGTGGTGCACTAAATAGTGAATAGGGTGCCATTTGGGACTATCCTGTACTATAATAACTACAGCAGGCATATGACGAGATGAGTTTTATTCAGGAGGCAGGTAGTCTAGCGGTTAGAGACAGGTAGCCTAGCGGTTAGAGACAGGTAGCCTAGCGGTTAGAGACAGGTAGCCTAGCGGTTAGAGACAGGTAGCCTAGCAGTTAGAGACAGGTAGCCTGGCGGTTAGAGACAGGTAGCCTGGCGGTTAGAGACAGGTAGCCTAGCGGTTAGAGACAGGTAGCCTAGCGGTTAGAGACAGGTAGCCTAGCGGTTAGAGACAGGTAGCCTAGCGGTTAGAGACAGGTAGCCTAGCGGTTAGAGGCAGGTAACCTAGTGGTTAGAGACAGGTAGCCTAGCGGTTAGAGACAGGTAGGCTAGTGGTTAGAGACAGGTAGCCTAGTGGTTAGAGACAGGTAGCCTAGTGGTTAGAGGCAGGTAACCTAGTGGTTAGAGACAGGTAGCCTAGTGGTTAGAGACAGGTAGCCTAGTGGTTAGAGACAGGTAGCCTAGTGGTTAGAGACAGGTAGCCTAGTGGTTAGAGACAGGTAGCCTAGTGGTTAGAGGCAGGTAGGCTAGTGGTTAGAGACAGGTAGCCTAGTGGTTAGAGACAGGTAGCCTAGTGGTTAGAGACAGGTAGCCTAGCGGTTAGAGACAGGTAGCCTAGCGGTTAGAGCGTTGGGCCAGTAACCGAATCCCTGAGCTGACAAAATCTGTGGTTCTGCCCCTGAACAGGCAGTTAACCCACTGTTCCTAGACCAGTTAACCCACTGTTCCTAGACCAGTTAACCCACTGTTCCTAGACCAGTTAACCCGCTGTTCCTAGACCAGTTAACCCGCTGTTCCTAGACCAGTTAACCCGCTGTTCCTAGACCAGTTAACCCGCTGTTCCTAGACCAGTTAACCCGCTGTTCCTAGACCAGTTAACCCGCTGTTCCTAGACCAGTTAACCCGCTGTTCCTAGACCAGTTAACCCGCTGTTCCTAGACCAGTTAACCCACTGTTCCTAGACCAGTTAACCCGCTGTTCCTAGACCAGTTAACCCACTGTTCCTAGACCAGTTAACACACTGTTCCTAGACCAGTTAACCCGCTGTTCCTAGACCAGTTAACCCGCTGTTCCTAGACCAGTTAACCCACTGTTCCTAGACCAGTTAACCCGCTGTTCCTAGACCAGTTAACCCACTGTTCCTAGACCAGTTAACACACTGTTCCTAGACCAGTTAACCCGCTGTTCCTAGACCAGTTAACCCACTGTTCCTAGACCAGTTAACCCACTGTTCCTAGACCAGTTAACCCACTGTTCCTAGACCAGTTAACCCACTGTTCCTAGACCAGTTAACCCACTGTTCCTAGACCAGTTAACCCACTGTTCCTAGGTTGTCATTGTAAATAAGAATTAGTTCTTAACTGACTTGCCTCGTTAAATAAAAGGTAAAATGGTGTAATTTAGTAAGGTTAAATAACTGTAATTTCTCGCATGAACACACACACACACACACACACACACACACACACACACACACACAGTCTTGTGTACCTATAGTCCCCTTGAAGTCAATGATCATAATTTGGACCCTGAGTTTTCCAGGTCACATGGTCAAGGGCTTAATCAAGAACAGGGGGCTATTGAAGTCAGTCCTACAGGAACAGATGAGGGACAATCAGGACAGCAGCTTAAAAAACTAAAAGCCAAAATTCATGACCTAAGAGTGAGTTTAAACCGTTTGGTTTCGCTTGCCAGTGTTGTGTTCATCAGGACACGCAACAAAAAAACGTTTTGAAATGTAAAACTACAAATGAGCGTTTCTCATTACAAAAGTCTAGGTAGACCCCTCCCTGTTTCAGTGTGTTTTTGTCCGTCTCGGACCTAATGAACACAACCCTCCCCGTTGTATAACAATCAATGTTGTGTAACGAATAATGAAAGTGAGGCTTGTGTAATTGATGCAGCCGATGTACACACAGAGACACAAACACACAGAGACACAAACACACACAGATAAAAACAAACACACACACACACACACACACAGCGCCAATGCCATCTGCCCTGAATGGAGGGATTGAACTGTGGCCAAACGACCTCAATAAGGCCAAGGCTCAGTGTGCTGGAAAAGAGACAGGAAGAGATGAGAACACACACACACACACAGACAGACACACACACAGACAGACACACAGACACACACACAGACAGACACACACACACACACACACACATAGACACGGACTGGATGAGAAGAGTGATAGCCTCCCTAATCTAACACGGTATAAACATGGGGATAATATGAAGCGGAGGTCAGAGAGGCTAAACAGCAACGACTCCCAAACATCTGGCCCTCTCTCTCCATCCAACTCTCTCCCTCTTTTTCCTTCTCTCCCCCTCTCTCTGTCTCTCTCTCCCTCAAACTCTCTCCCTCTATTTCCTTCTCTCCCCCTCTCTCTCTCTCCCTCCAACTCTCTCCCTCTTTTTCCTTCTCTCCCCCTCTCTCTCGGTCTCTCTCTCTCTCCCTCCAACTTTCTCCCTCTCCCTGTCTCTCTCTCTGTGTGTGTCTCTCTCTGTGTGTGTTTGTGTGTGTGTGTGTGTGTCATCACATGCATTGTTTCCTGTGTGTGTGTTGTTCATAAGTGTGCATACGTGCCTGTGTGTGTGTATATCTCTGTTTGTTTTTCCATAGCAGGCCAGCTGCTGTGCTGTCGTGGGATTGACAGCTCCTATGTGGCCCGTGGTCCCAACGTTCTGAACTGCAAACCACACACAGTACACTGATACACACACACACTTACCTTACACACACACACACACACACACACTCTGACTAAGGCCCCTCCAGGAATCCCATTGATTACCAATCTGAGATTCAGATCTGAGCCGGCGATGCAGGTTTCTGTGGTGTTATAGAGTTGTTTAATTTACCGTGGGAAAGAGAGGAGCGATTAAAACTAGGGTTACGAAAGCAACACGCTCTCACATCACAATTAGACATCCACGTTCCTCAAACATCACATTTCAAAGTGTTGAAGGTTAAGTTTAGGCCTTAACTCAGAATTCTAAAGGTTAGGCATTAACTCCAAATGGTTGAGGTAAGGGTTAAGGTTGGGACAGGCTTAACCCACCAGAGTCTAAGCCCTGTCTAAGCCCTGTCTAAGGGGATACTACTAAGCTATATGGAATTGTTTTAAGAAGGTCAAACCAAGGATCATTTTGCTATTTGATATGGAATTGTTTTAAGAAGGTCATACCAAGGATCATTTTGATTTTTGATTTTGAATGTTAAGACCCCTTGAAGTATAAAAAACATATATGAAAAAAATGATTTGATGAAAACGTTTATTTGGCCGTACTGCTATTAGCACCAATACAAACACATTGAATAACAGATTCACTACAAGGAACAATGGATAGATAGTCCCCCAAAAAAATCTAAAGGAAGTTTATTCTGAAGTGTCAGTCCTATATCTGAGAAATCAGGAAACAAACATTTTTTTATTATAATTTAAAAAAAGATGTATTTAACCCCTTATTTTGTGCACTAAACAGTCTCAATAATGTTTTTCAACTGGTACTGGGGGACCAACCAACACGGGTTAGTGAGAATCTCACCTTTACACAGAGGGGTTATAGTAGTGTGTAGTCCACACTGGACACGACAGACAGAAGTCGGCTGTACCGACTTCAGACGAGTCCCAAAACGCTAGTCTGGGTCGTAGAGCAAAACAAAGAACACCATCATGTTCATGAGAGTCTCGTCTTTCCACCGATGGGTTTTTAGGCCAAAGCGTTCAGACGATGTTGTGAGAAGAGTGTTTTTGGAGATGTCTCATGGTCTGACAAACCCCCCTCCAGCTCCGTCACAGCAGGCGTGGAAGTGTTACGTCGGTGGACTGAGACGCAGCCAATGAAACAGATCTCTAACTCTCTGCTCCACCCATCCAACATACGGTGTTCACCACAAACAGCCAATGAAACAGATCTCTAGCTCTCTGATCTCCCCATCCAACATACGGTGTTCACCACAAACAGCCAATGAAACAGATCTCTAGCTCTCTGATCTCCCCATCCAACATACGGTGTTCACCACAAACAGCCAATGAAACAGATCTCTAGCTCTCTGATCTCCCCATCCAACATACGGTGTTCACCACAAACAGCCAATGAAACAGATCTCTAGCTCTCTGATCTCCCCATCCAACATACGGTGTTCACCACAAACAGCCAATGAAACAGATCTGTAGCTGAAACCCACAATTTGTATTAGATTTCTGCGAGGGCGCGGACAACCACTCTGGGGGGTTATGACTAAAATATCACTGGGTTGGAACATGTAACCTTCTGAACCAGAGGCAGATGCTTACGGCCATCCACCATCCCCGTCCACATCACCCGAGCAAAACCAAAAACTACTGGAAGGTAACAGCGCTCACTGTTGCCCCTAGTGGACGGTTTCCACGTCAGCGTGTGTTTGTGCGTATGTACGTGTGTGTGTGTGTGTGTGTGTGTGTGTGTGTGTGTGTGTGTGTGTGTGTGTGTGTGTGTGTGTGTGT
Organism: Oncorhynchus mykiss; assembly: GCF_057628025.1. Lineage (NCBI taxonomy): Eukaryota > Metazoa > Chordata > Actinopteri > Salmoniformes > Salmonidae > Oncorhynchus > Oncorhynchus mykiss. Next base: position 15,427,570 of record NC_143034.1, on the reverse strand, counting down.
GTGGTTTTACTATCCAAGTGGCGACATTTTGCCGGTCTGCACAAGGAAAAAGGCTATTTTAGGCTGAGAGGTTAGGTTTAGGGTTAGGATTAAGGTTAGAATTAGGGTTAGGGGTTATGTTTAGGGGTTAGGGGTTATGTTTAGGGGTTAGGGGTCATGTTTAGGGGTTAGGGACAATGGGATTTTGAATGGAAATCAGTTGTCTGGTGCCACAAGGATAATAAAACAAACATGTTCTCATGATGATCTCTTTATATCGCTTCATCATTATTATCCACCTGAAGTTATTGATGCAAGACACACACAAGATCGAGGAACACACACACACACATGTAGCATGTTTAACCCTTGGAGAAATAGAGGATAGAGAAATAGAGTCATCCATCTTTCAGTAATGTATCCATTCATCTTTCACTCATCTATCCATTTTTCACTCATCTATCCATCCATCCATTCATCTTTCACTCATCTATCCATTTATTCATCTTTCACTCATCTATCCATTTTTCACTCATCTATCCATCCATTCATCTTTCACTCATCTATCCATTTTTCACTCATCTATCCATCCATCCATCTGTCACTCATCTATTCATCCATCCATCTTAAGATAGCTTGGTGAGACGGCCACAGATCACAGTCAAATACACAGGATACAAACATTCCTTTCCACCTCAACAAATATAGCTTTTGGAAAAAAATAACATCTACATAAAATCTAATGAACAAAACATCTGGGAACACTAATGCTGTACACATGAAGGTACCATTAGCAATCCTTTCTGATGAAAAGACACACCGGTGGATAAAGCTGGAAATAAACACTTCTTCTCTCTTCCAACTCATTATAGAACTGTCATGCCAAACATGAGCACAAACTGATCTGGGACCAGATCTATCACCATATCAAAATCTGCCGTCTAACACTCTGTCTGAGTCCCAAATGGCAGCCTGGTCCCTACATAGTGCACTACTTTTGACCAGGACCCTATGCACTCAATAGGGATCCATTTGGGATGCACGCGCTGTCTAACACTCCTTCCTGTAAATGATCAAATAATGATTGCGTTATCAGAGACTTTTGTAGAATGAGAATTGCAGTATTTCGGGAGCTGTTTGACAATCTGTCAGAGAGAACAAAAGACTAGAGTTATCGGAGCAGACACACACACCCAGACACCCACACACTGACAGACACAGACACAGACACACACACACACACCCAGACACCCACACACTGACAGACACAGACACAGACACAGACACACACACACACACCCAGACACCCACACACTGACAGACACAGACACACTGACAGACACAGACACAGACACACTGACAGACACAGACACACTGACAGACACACAGACACACTGACAGACACAGACACACACACCCAGACACCCACCCAGAGCATTAAATAGAAAATGAATATGAGTGTGTCTGCAACCAAACATTGGCTGATCCCTCCTTGTCTCAAATTATACTTTTATCTTCCCAGGCTGAGCCTCCAAATGGCACCCTATTCCCTACATAAAGCACTACTTTGACCCAAACGTAGTGCACTATATAGGGAATAGGGTGCCATTTGGCATGCAACCACAGTCAAGGGAAGAACAGTACAACAACAGTTGGGAGGTGGAAATTGTTGCTAACAGACTGAGGCACCTCAAATTGTGACATTTGATGGACAAACGTGTCTGTCATTAGATCACACTCATAGTGAGCCAAGGGCTCTGTGACAATATTTTCTTCGCTTAACTAGCTTCCTTTCCTCATCTCCTCTCCTTAAAATGTCCCCTAATAAGTGAGAGGGATGGTTGAGTTAGAAACATACCACTTCCACCAATACATCGAACAGAGGAAGGAAGAAAGGAAGGACATCAAGGAAGGAAGGAAGGAAGGAACAAGGAAGCAAGGAAGGAAGGAAGGAAGGAACAACCAATCCCACCTCTCTCCCGTTCAAACAGACCAAACTCCAAACACTACAAGGACCATAGAAATGGAATGGATGATATTTCTATGTTCAGGACCATGGAGAGCGCCACGTGACTCGGCTTGTTTCAGCACCTCAGACCTGGTCGTAAGCCTGGAGCATGGATACATTGCCGGAAGCAAACCGTATGTCTCGAGAGAATACCTCAGTCTACATGTTTTCACCTCTCTCAATATATTTGACTATAAATGGAGGAGAGGAGATGAGGAGAGACGGCGCTACCTTAGACGATTGAGATGCAGCCCTCGTCCGCTAACTAACAATAGACTGTTCATCATTCGTTAGAAACAACCCCCTAAAATCAACAGTAATTAGACGCCTCATTCATTCATTCATTTTCCGCCCGTGCCATTATCCCAGGGCGCCCTTAACAGTGACCTTGGTCGGTTGCCCGTGTCGCGAGAGCCGGCAGAACTTATGACTAGGCAGGGAAATTATCCATATCGGTGGATCCCATTTCTCCCGCCCGCTCGTCAAACTACCGCTCGGGGTCCGGGATGGAGTCGGACCGTTAAACCGCCGCTGCTGACTCATCAAATCAGGCCACGCGGCACGCGCTGTGACATTTAAAAAA